>NC_043766.1:29850660-30150660 GCF_902148845.1 Salarias fasciatus
TAGCTTTGCAGCAAAATAGTCTTGGGTGGTTGTCAAGATATAGACTTATACCTGGCAGCGGGAGTGACCCTGTAATTGCGCTGACAACAACTGTGAGCAGTGGGCAGCTACAGAGCACAAAGCTAATTGGTTTTTGCCTTATCATTATCTTTTAAATACCAATCCAGATTGCACTCCTGTTAAGCTGCCATCCAATACAGCTCTCCCTCAATGCTGTTAACCTCCAGAGAATAAAGTGTCAAGCCCAACAGGCAGTGGCCACTGTGAAGTCTTCATCTAGAGTGGCTTTATTATACTAAGTTTCATAAGAAAGTCACTTGCCCTCATCAGACTGATTCTCATCCACTTTCATTCTGTGTCGGAGGTAATACAAGCGCTCAAAGGATTCCTCATTTCTAGAGAATCTGTTAGTATTAAAAGTAACACGATGTGTTGATAGGTGCATGATTTTAATACTGTGACCCGTCGCACTTTTACTGATTCAAGTTTCCGCTGTAAACTCTTTTGAGTGTGACACGCTTGACCAACTTTTCTGTTTGATTAATTTTTCAATGGATTACGTTGAATTCATGAAACAAGGTGTGTACCAGACTTGAAGGGCCTTTTCTGTCAAGATGTCTTTTGCCACATGGTTAAATCGCAAGCTTTATTGTTATTGTCTTTTCCAGATATTATTTCAGCTGTCATTGATGTTTGGGTGGCTGCAGTGAGGCTCAGGTGCAGCAAACTGTTTTTCATCTGGATGTGGACGGCTCAATTCCCAGCTGTTCAAGTGTTGAGGTCTGGCCCGGAGTTTTGGTGCATCAATGTGTGTATGAATCTGTATGTGAATAGATAAATGATGCTTTTAGAATATGGCACATAAATGAAGTGTGTTTACTGAACTGGTTTTCATATGTTATCATTATGACTCAATCAGAACAGCCTCTGTTTTTGAAGTGTTAAGTGGGAGGAAATTTTGGGCCACACATATGATTTCCTTCTCCAGATATTGAGAGTAGGTGATGAGTGACGTGGAGATTGAATGTGGGGGATATGGCTGTTTATTTTAATATAGAAGGATGTGTCATCAGCATAGCGGTGGCCAAATAAAATAGTATGATAGCAGAGACTCCTAAGACTAGGTGAATCAAAGTTTATGAAAGCTTTGAGTAATAGATAGGTAGATGACTGGATAAAACAATTTTAAAGGATGCGTACAAGTACTAACCTTTAACTATTTGCTGATATGAGTAACTATTAAATGCCATAAGCCTAAATAATACTCCACAAGCAAATGATATGTCAAGGTTATGCATGGCCAGGAAAATTTTCTGCACAACCTCTGGGAAAGTGATATGGGTATGCAGGCAGGTGATGGCCACTAAAATGCAAAGAAAAAAAGGAAAGACAATCCCACAAATGCTTCATATCAAGTGGTGTTTTGCTATGAAATCTATTGCAGATGAAAAAAAATAAAATTACAAATTTTAATTAAGAAAATGTGGAAACTTTGAGTTGGAAAAATTAAGTGAAGTCAACTTTGTATATTTTTGATAAAGAATGTTATCAAATCAATGTTCAGGTCATCTTGGAAGTTAATAGTCACTTAGCAGCCGCATCAGCAGTGTGATTAAAATTTACAATTGATTAGATTAAAAGCTTTTATTTTGAACAAAAAAAAAAAAGAAAATAAGTGAACAGTCTAAGAAAATATATATTAAAAAAAACCCCAGATCATCTAATTACATAAACAATATAAAGAAGTCAACACAATGTGTTCCCATGTCTTTCACAATTTAATGTTAATTTTTGTGAAGAAACAACCCTCCTAAATCTTTATATGATATATGAACATATGCGAATATTTATAATGGAACAGATTTCTGACCCATCCAAGGTAAAAACAAAACAAAACAAGAACAACAAACAGGAAGTCAACATTAGTTACTACCTCAGTACTCGAACTCCAGTTGAATTATTCGACATGCAGTTTCTATAAAGTGGCTCAGCGTTGCTCACAGCCAAGTGACTTTTGATGCATTAAAGCATAAAACATTGTCTCTGGGTATAATTTAAATCTCATCAATAAGGCAAAGCAGTGCAGGCTTGTTGCCTAAAAGCCAATAGCCAATGCCAGCACACCACAGCCTGAGGCACCGAATGACTGAATGAACGGTGGTGGATGCGGCGTGGCCCTCTCACTGCTCCCTTCTGGTTTCTGGGTCAGGTGTTTGGAGCAATGAGGTGTAAGGCTAATGGATGGACTCTTCACAGCAGAATGGAGATGGAGCAGCTTGAGGAGTTTAGTGTGATTCTATTGCCTATTAAACAAAAACAAAGCTGTGGAGATGGAAATTGTTTGCCACATTTATGAAGAGGGATTTGGCGTGTCAGTGTGTTTTACAGTAATGATGAAAACTGCGCTAAAGTGGAAAAGACTGAGCTGAAGGAGAAAGGAGGAGGATTGGTATAGAGTGGAGGTGTGGCAGGAAGATTAAATGAAATAATCAATCAACCTCTTCTTCCTCTCCTGGTCAATGTGCAGCACTACTCACTGACTTGGAAAATTCCTCCTTTTAAAAGGCTTTTGTTTTTACACATCACTACTCTCTCTCTCAATAAAATGGAGTGTGCAATCTCCAGTCGTCTGCAGAAACAAAATGCCAGTGACAAAATGTTTGATTGCATTAGTTTATTCTTTCATAGTTTTATAATTGCAGACATTATGCATTACTATGACTGAAAATGTGAAGTAATTTAGCAAAACAAATGATGCATCTTTGCTCTCATCGGAGAACAGTCAGTGTAACAGATGGAAGCTGAAAGCTAATTTTGACATAATTAGACAAGCAAACATATGATCGTCTTTGAAATAATGAATCCTTGCTTTCTTTTTACCTTTTAAAATGAGTTGAATAAACCAACTGCGCTGTTATGTTTTCCATTCTGATTGTATAGAGGAGGCGCTGTGAATGGGTTGCCTGCAGTTATGAGATGTTAGGGCTTCCACTGCAGGCTTTAATACGGGTCTGTCATAATATTGACCTGATATATGATATATGACCTGGAATGGGGGAACTGGAAGACACAAATATAAAGGGAACTTTTTGTCCTCTAAGTTTATGTGTTCAGTTCAGTAGTAGTAGTAGTAGTAGATTTATTCGGTCAGTAAGGAAAAAAAATAAACATTGTAACAATTGTGTACTATGATGGCATCATCATCATCATCATCATCATCGTCACCATCCACATAAGTTATTATCATCAACATCAACAACAACAACAACTCATCATCAAAATCATCAGCTTCATCATCCTGTGACCGAAGGGTTTAGGCTGAAGTCAAAACTTAATTTGCCAAACCCTTTTCAACCAAAACAAAATTTTCCATATTTCATAGGAGAAAAGGAATAAAAGAAAAAAAACCGTAGGCAAAAGACAAAGACAAGAAAAAAAAAAAAAACAAACGGGAGAAGAGAAAACCAGGCTAATATCTATCGATATCATTTACAAGATAAGAGGAGTCCATTCAAAATCATTTTGGTTATTTTAGTTTATTTTCCCTGGGATTGATATTTTTCAAGAGCTAATCTTTTCAACTGCTTTTTAAATACTTTCAAGGTCTTGCATGTTTTTATACCCTCATCAAGTTCGTTCCACTTGGTGACTCCAATTACTGAGATACATTTGCATTTTTTATTTGTTCTTACCCTATTTTGTTTTTTTAAAATGCAAGGACCCCTAAGATTATAACAATTCTTTCTATGTTCGAACATATTTTGAATGCAGTTTGGAATATTATTATAGTATGCTTTGTAAATGACAGCTAATGTATTTAGATCAATAATGTCATATATTTTTTATGTTTTTAACGCCACAAAAATGGGATTGGATGGTGCATAAAAATCAGCGTGACTAACAATTCTAACTGCCTTTTTTTGGAGTAAAAATATAGGGTCAATACTGCACTATAATTATGGTATAATTATTTCCCCATATTTCTGCCTCATAGGTAAGATATGGAAGGACTAGGGAATTGTATAATAACATAAGTGAGTTTTTATTTAATACTGATTTCATTTTTCCTATTACACCAACATTTTTTGCCAATTTTGACTTTATAGTATGTATATGTTTCTTCAAACAGAGTTTATCATCGACTGTAATGCCTGGAAAGTTACTGGCCTGCACACGCTCAATAGTTGATTCATTGACATTTAAATTGATGTTGTTCTTTATTGTCTTATTTCCAAAGATAATGTATTTGGTTTTACTCAGATTCATGGACAGCTTATTATTGTCAAAATATTCTTTAAGGAGTGTGAGCTCATGGGCCATTGTGGCCATGAGCCTGTGCAACCTGAGCAATAGAGACTCGTATCATCAGCATACAATAGGCACTTAGCATTATTTAATACATCAGGTACGTCATTTATGTACATACTGAAGAGTTTGGGGCCCAGGAAAATGAACATTGTCATGAGTTTTATGGGCCTATATGAGTTTTTACTGCAACAGACCCAAAGAAAGAAAGATTATAGGGTCATGGATGGTCAAAGGTCAATGATGCACATGTGAAAATTCTGAAAGGGCACTTTTTTTTTTTTTAATAGAAAGCCAGATGTAAACAAAGTAAAACTGTTTTTTTGGCTGAAGGGTAAAAAGCAAACCTACACAATATTAGAGATTGGTAATAATTTGATGGGTTACTGATGCATATTCACTTTTGAAAGAGCTTTAAGAGCAAACCTCAGCCCCAAACATCACTTCAATTCACTTCTTTTTTGTATCAGAATACTTTAATAATCCCAGGTGGAGATTATTTGGGATAAATATCCTCTTTGCAAAGAGGATTCATCAAAAATAAGAAAAGAATTAAATAAAATAAGATCTTTTCCATAACCCTTTTTCCACTGTAGTGATGGCCTAGTGGTAAAGCATCCGCCTCACAACTGGGAGGTCGTGGGTTTGCATCCCGGCCGGGTCATACCAAAGACCTTAAAAATTGAACCTACTGCCTTCTAGCCAGGTGCTCAGCATATATAGAACGGGGTAGGAGGTCAAACACACAGAGCTACCAGAGGTCTAACCCCCCGACTGTAGCTTTCACTACTCACAGTAGCTGTGTGGCCTGGGGTTACGAAACGGAGATAGGCGCTGTCTAACGCACTCGTGCATAGGGAGACTTCGAATTTTGATCTTTTCCACATTAAAATTAAACAGCCTTAAATGAGTGCATAATGGAGGTCTGTTTGCATGACAATTGACCAGAAATGTCATTTTTTCACATAGAGAAGTCTTAAGTCTATTACTTACTCCATAGGCAAACCTTATGCACAAGCTCTCTGCTGGCTCAAACCATCTTCACTCTCCACTGAGGGGAAAGATAAAAACCTTAACATGTAATCAAAATGACGGTGTAGTAAATGTGCACTTGACACAGTTAAAGCAGAACTATGCAACTTTTTTTTACCTCAATAAATGTTTTTCAGAATCCCTGTGGGGGTAAACAAAGACTTGTCACGGTGATTCGCCGGTCCCTCCACGCCCCCCGGGGTCTGTGTCCTGAAAACAGTGCTTGCAACTTTCAGAGGAGCAGACCCGACTACATCTCGCGAGAACAAACCTGCTTTACAGGACTCATACACGAGTACAAGTATAAAAGTCCGTAAAACAAACATGAAACCCTCGCTAGCGTTAGCAACGCCACCATTAGCTGCTCATGGATGGCAGAACCAAAAGGACAGAAAAAAACTTTTGTCTGACGAGCAGAAAAAAAAAAGAAAAAGGGAGTGGGATGCTCTCTGCATGTGGATCGGGGGTGGGGGTGGTGGGGTGATGCGGAGAATGTTTACGACAGTGCGCTTTCACAGGAGACCAGTAGGGGGCGCGTGAGAGCAAAAGTTGCATAGTACTGCTTTAAATTCAAGGGCTTTACTTTTGCAGCGGGACATAGGGTGGTGAAGGGTGGCGCAGGCTGCGTGGTGGTAATTTCGACAGGTACAGCATGCACCAAGATGGGCATGGCTGTGCACTAGAGGCAGGTGTTGATCCAGTCATCTTGGCACAGTGAGTATTCACGGAAGGTGCGCTGAAAGTTCACCAGCTGGAACCACGTCTATTATCCGTACAAGCGGAGCAGACCTGTTCTCGGGATAATCTGTCTGACAGGCACAGTGCACACACTTCACCAAAACCTCACATGTAGGTTTCCAGAGTGTCTGTCACAATAAAGATACACCAAATCACTCATGAAACAAAGAAATTTTCTTTAAACACCTTATTGTGATTGCTTGTACTATCCTCCTTTATTTTCTGTTCACCAAAATAGAGCCCCAGAGTGAACAGCACACACGGCCCAAACATTTTTGTCGTAGTGTCATCCATAATGTTCTGTACACCCCAAATAATATGGATGGCACTGCACAGGAAGCTAGCTTTTAGCTCGCCAGTCTGCTGGCTGACACCCAAAGCTAAAATTTGTATCAACACTGTCAATCCTTGTGCCATATTATCCATTTTGACCAAAGGTGTCCAAAAATAAAAGTCACCAATAGGTTTCAGCAACTGAAGCTACTGGACCAGTTCTGGGCTCGAAATTAGTGGGGAGCACAGAAAACACACCAGCAATCACTGATGAATACACCCCCTTTTTGTATTACCAGATGTAAATTCAGAATCCTGAACTGCTTATCAGCTTGTTGGCTCTGATTATATAAATTCAATTTATTTTAATTTGTTTTAGATGGGATTGGCCCTTATTAGTTTCCGTAATTGTACTTTTAATCAAGCAAGACCTACTTAGTTGAACTATTATCTGTTGAGTCAGTGCTTTTCGGGAAGTTATTTTCAAGGTTTAAAGGTAACTTTCTTTAAATTAAATTTTATGGGTACAATCAGAATTTACTGTCAAATGAAATTACAATTCAACATTAACTTTTTTCAGAAAATGTCAATGATGTAACAGTTTGTAGACACCCTTATTGTCTCAGTTCATTTCCATATCACAGTTCAAAGCACACAATTTGGTGAGTGTAAGAAAAATCCATGGTCCTCCAGTGCATGCTCCGGCTCAACTCAGGCTCACAGTTACAGGTCATGTAAAGTCTGCCGCCACCATGAGGTCCACAAGATCTCCTGTGTGGGATGAATCACCCGGCCTGAACAGAAGGCTGTACACAAAAATAAAATGAAGTTTCTTTATAACAGTTTCTTCATAGCTTTTAGTTCTCCATTGCAAAATTAAATGACAGATATTAATGCAAAATGGCCCATATCCACATTCATGGCACAAATTAGTGAAGAAAAACAGCATGCGACCCACCCAAACTGTTTCAATTACACTCTCCCTCTCCAAGAGGAGACAAAAGACAATTCACGCTTTGGGAAATGGCTTTCAAACTCCTTTTATTGTAACTTTTAACTGCTTCTCAATGCGTGTTTCTACTGCTGTGCTGCTCCACTCATCTTGCTTGTTAGCAAGAAGTTATAGAGAGAAACAGCAGTTTTCAATCAATATTTTTATTCCCAAATATTGCAAAATACACCAAATTATGAAATGTGTTGCAAACCTTTAGGTATTGTAATTAAAATTAAAATATTTATCCAAGTTATTCATTTTGCTTTTTTTCCCCTTTCCACAGTGTTATTAACTCCAGGGACACAGAAGTGCACATGTCCATTACTTTACATTTCAGAAAAGTTGTGTTTCCCCTGTTTAGACAAGAAGAATAAATTTTGAAAACATTGCACTCTGGGAGCTGTTTCCAGAAAGTGCTGTTTTCAGTGACTCCCAACGCCGTTGTCATATTAACGAACAGCCAAAACACCCCAGGTCCTGTAAAGAGGACCTGGGGTGTTATAAAGTCTGATGGCCACAGGCAGGGATGATTTTCTGTGCTGCTCTGTGTCTGTGGTGCATTTGGGGAACAATGAGTCTCTTGCTGAAGGTCCTTTTGTGCTTCATGAGAACTTCATTGTGAGGGTGTAATTCGTTCTTCACAGCAACATGCTGTTTATGCAACATCCTTATGTTCTGTACTTGTCACTGGCCTTATTGAGCAGTCAAGACTTTTTAACATCAAGCATCAACATCCAACGCTATAGATACAATTAACTGTACAAGACAATCGAGCTCTAAGTTGTTGCAAGATGTCAAGATGTGCTGGTATTCTTGCAGTATCAACATTACTGTTTGCTTGAGTGTGTGTGTGTGTGTGTGTGCGCGCACAGGGAAGGAATGGTTAAGATGAGGTGGGTTGTTGATTAACTGAAAAAAAAAAACCTTTCAAATGTTGACCCTAGTCTTAAGGTGTGGTCTTAAAACAAAAGTTACAAATGTAACTACAGTTCTATTGATTCCGAATGACCACGAGAACTTGGTAGTGAAAGTTACTTTCATGCATGCACAGTTTGAGAAATACCAGTAACGCCACCTGTAGCCACTGGGTGAACCTAGAAAGGGACTAAGTTTCGCTGTCACTACAAGCTCAGCCCCGACTGAATCTTCTGGCATGGCCAACTGCCACACTTGGTTCCTAAAAGCTGAGGGAAGCACACAACGGGGCCGTCACGGCCTTCGGCTACAACCCAGCAGCAGTTGAGCAGCGGCTAAAGCTAACACTAGCCGTGCCACTGAGCAGCTAAACTAGGTAGCAATAAGCCAGGAGGAGAATGCATGAACAGCGTCTCCACCAGGAGTGGCCAAGCTAACACCCACTGTGTGGTTAACAGCCACGATGGGATCCTATAATCGGGGGAAAATAGCAAAATGTGGCCTTACAAGCAACAGCTAAGCTAACACTAGTCGAGTTGCTAAATAACCAGGATCGTTCTAATAAACCAAGCAAGGGGCACACGACTTGCACCTTCATCACAGTGGCTAAGCTAACACCAACTGCGTCACTAACAGCCGTTGCTGGCACGTCAACAAGCTGTGCAAAAAGAGCGTGTGGACGTGGCCTCCCAACAGGGGTAGATCTAGCCTCGTAAACCAGCCCTGCCCACTCCACATCCATATTTGGATTTTGGAGCTGGGGTGGGTCTGGGGACAAGGCCACAAAGAGAATGCGACAGAGCAGTGCGATGGCCGAGCCAATCAGCGTTTCTGCTTTTTATTTTCAATTTTCTTTGGCAAATTCCGGTGGCAAAACTGGAAGTGACGCCATCACTGCAAGTAGCTTCTTCCAAAACAGACATAGTGGAGATTACAGAGATGAACATTAACCATCGTGCTGCAATACGTGAAGTTATAGCCAAAATATCAAGTATTAGAACAATCAAGCAAGAGCAAGAGTCTGCGCTTGGTGAGGTTCTAACAGGAAAGGACATTTTTGCTTGTCTTTACATGTAGAGAAGAGGATTCATTTTGACAACATATTTGTTTTGAAGCGCTGATTGGCCAGAGTGCGCTGTCAGTCAAAGGAGTACCCGACACCCCCTGCATGAAGTTTGTAATGCCTTGACCCCAGACCCACCCTAGCTCCACAATCCAAATGTGGAGTGGGCGGGGCTGGTTTACGAGACTAGGGTAGATCTGGCTCACTTGCAAAGAGCTGAGCAGTCTGGTTAACGTTCGGCTACTGGCCTATCAGTACAAACAGGAGCAATGGCTCAGGCTGACAATAATATTGTCGAACAGTAGGCTGAGGGACACGGTCAGTGTAGCTGAGGGAAGGGGGCATACACCACCTACACAGCAGACACAAGACTACAGGGGCTGTAAATTCTAGCTGGGGCTGCATTCAGGAGAGGGAGCTACTGCACGGCAGTTCCCATGTTGGTATGCATACTTGAACTGTACATGCATGAAGGGAACATTCAGTGCTTTCATTACCACCTTCTGGTGGTCACAACAGATTAAATAGAACGTAAATGATCATGATACTTGAGCATGCCAGCCTGATAAAAGGGAGACAAGCATCACCTGACAACATTGACACACTTTCAGAAATGCTTTCTACAGCTTTTTTGGATGGTCTAATAATTTGAAAGCTACACATTGGAGACATAAAATCAAGAAAATTGAATGTGCACAATGATAATCTGGGTGCTCTTCATATCAATTAAAACTGTTAAAGCTAAGGCTTCAGTTCTGATCCCAGTTTCAATTAGCTAATGCCTATGACCTCGGAACATGTAAAAGTCAATATTTGTAATAACCTTGTTGTGCAATTAATTTTCATGCCTGTTAAATTGAAAACTGATGCATCATCTTGTGTTGCGGAAAAAAAGCAAAAAATACATTATGCTTTCTGCATGAAAGTCTGTTGTCATAGCACAGTGTTCAGGAAGAATAACTTTGGTTGTCGAAGAATCTGTATATCTAACCATGTTTATGAATTGAAGTTTTTATTTTAAGACTTATTCACTGTGGTCAGCTTTGTGTTGTAGCGTTTAGCACTTTCACTTCACAGCACAAGTATTTGCTGTCAAGTTTGTGAGAGCTGCTTTCTTTCTGGGGCTGATTCACCAAGATCTTACATCAAGTGTACTAAGTTGCATGTTTAAACAACAAGGTTAGACGTTCACCTTGCATGCATTTTGCGGGTGATTTATTAAAAAATGCACCCTAAGTAGCAAAATATACCAAGAGAAGTATTCAGAAGGAGAATAAATGCTATAGACCACAGATGTCAAACAAATGTCAGTTCTGGAGCCACATACAGCAGAGTTTCATGTTGTGTGGGCTGCACTGGTAAAATAGCACCAAAATAACAAGTAATTACTCTTGAAAATGACTACTGTCTCAGCATAAAGCTATTTTGAATGAATCCTTCTGGTGAAAAATACAGTGAAATGACAAAAAATCCTTTGCATTATGCATGTTTCATGGTGTCAGAGTTAATGCTCACAATGATTTCAGGGTCTCAGTGTTGAGTTGTTTCTGTCACTCTTGAGAAACTAGTTAAAAAGTTCATTTTTTTTCTTTGAAATTTATGTTTTTTTGTTGTTGGGCCTGGCTCTGCCATACAGGCCTTATATTTGACATCCCTGCTATAGACCCTATTCATACGTGAACAACCTTCTGGAAACTGAACTGCATTGCTTCTGAAGTGACTGGATGGAGGGCTGAAACCCAGCAAGCACAAAAATATTAGGTTGGACCTGTTGGTGGAGGCAGCTATCAAACATGTTGGAGACTTACAGAAAATTTTTTTTATGAAGAAACATTTTTTTTTGTTTTTTTTTTTCAGTTTTGTATAATAATCTGTGATGAACCAGTTGAGGAAATCGTTCTCTCCAAATGAACAGCATCTTTTCAGAAAGCTGAGCGGTTTGCTCAATGAACAAACTCACTGAAAACAGATTCAATAAAACACAACTCAGGCATGTCCTCAGTTAGTAAATCATACAGGTAGTTGTTCATAAATCATTTATCCTGAAGTAGTATTTTCGTTACTGTGGAGCACACACCTGATACTCCCTGTGCATAAAACTAAATGCAGTGAGTGAATATTTTACACGCCTGTCAGATTCTATCCTCAGTGCCTTTAGGTCAACTTCCTGTTTGTCTCTCTGGTTTTTCAAATGATGGACTGGTGACCTGGCTAAGGTGTACCATGATCTATTCCGGCATCCTGCAGCCCTAAGGCGCTACTGAATCCTTCCACATGTGCAAGTAGATAACTAGTTCTGCAAACTTCCATGCGAATCTTGGGTTATGAGAACCATTTAAAGTCCTGCTTTTGGACTCAGTTCCTCAAAATATTTATTGTTTGTTTTTTACTGAAACTTGTGAAGTCTTGTGAACTCACTTGGTGTTAAAGGCCTTTGAGGAAGGAACAGTCATTGTTTGCTCCCTGTTGCTCAGTTTTTATCTCCCCTGTGGTGCTGCCCTGCTAAAAGAGCTACAGCTTAAGGCTTTGCTTTTCATTATACCTTTACTTGCTGAAGCTTAAGCAAGCATGCCTCAACTTTGTCATTATTTTAGTTGAAAATATGTGGCTTCATGCTGTATTTCTTCATCATTTTCATAATTTAAGTAAAACCAAAGTTTATTCACTTGTGCTGCAGTTTTAAAAATAGGAATACTGTCAATTACATAAAATAAAATATTTTTTAAAAATCATTACACATGCGTAATGAACAGTGGCATGCAGTCAGGGGCAGCAAGGATAGTGCTCGCTCTGTATGAAATTATTTTGTTTCTCCATAATTAAAAGGTCATTCTGAAATGTGCCTGGAGTCAATTACTTGTTCAGTTTGCTACTTTATACAGAAAACAAATGGTTATATTTAGTAGAGCTTAAATGTCCTATGTCCTATAAACACATCTTAGCTCAGTATCTCCGCTGTGCTGGGGCAGCAGTCGTTTCATAGCTAGCCTTTGATCCAAGCTGGACGCTGCTATTGGGTTGTGTAACATTAAGTGACAGTATCATCAGCCAATTAGATTTTGATGTGTTATTGACAGACTGCCTGAGGCTTGAGGCAGTCTGGGCAGTGAAACTGCTTTTGGTTTAGATGGCTAGGAGACCTTATTTTTCTTGTTCACCACGTTTCACTGTCACATGTCACAAATCTTTGTTTCTCTTCTGTTGTTGATCCTCTCTTTCTCTCTCTACCTTCCTGCAGGGTCGTTGACAATGGAACTAGAAGTTCATGGGCTGAGCCTTCTGCACCCATCTGGTAGAAGCCCTACCCCACACCCAAACCAGGGAATCCCTCCCCACAATCTGTCTGTCCATTCCTTTTCTCTCCTGTCCTCGAACAGATTCCTACAGGAACAGCAGGAAGTCTCCACCTCCGAGTCTAGTTCTGCAGGTTTTTTCCTGTCATTTCCACAGTCTCCTCTGCTTCTCATGTGGAATCATTAGGTTTTTCTCTGCAGTGCCTAAAGATGACTTTGTTGTATTTGGTGCTGTACAAATTAAATTGAATTGAATAATATTCTTCAAATTTATCAGAGACCTTGGAACAACCCATTGCTAGTTCAATTAAGTTCATTTTGCCTGATTTTGTCTTTTCTTCTCTTAAGGCAAGTTGGCTTTTTGACTCTCCCGTGGTGGGTGATGAGTCTTTTTTTCAGAAAGCTAAGCATTGTTTGAAGAAATCTCATCATCATTTTTATTTCTTTTTTTTTTTTGTTTTTTTTTTGTTTAACAGTGTCTGGTCTCCCTATATAGTATATCAGCAGTCTTTTTTTGTTAAGGAATAATCTAAATTTTTTGGGGAGGGGAAAAGGTTATCTTGACATTTGATCCTGACACTTTTGAAGCAATAGCTCATTATTTCATTGTGGTAATTTTTTTTTTTTTTTTGCAGAAGAAATTTCATTAACATAAAAAGTTTCTCTTGGAATCTTTGATTTGTTCCAAAGATTTAATCTTTGCTGCAAAATCATGCTATAACCACTCTTTTCTTGTTCAGCTACACAAAATCACACTTCCTTTGAGAACATTTCCTCCGAGAACATTTTAAATGTATGCAGTGTTAAAGTGCTGTTAAAAGCACATTTACATACCCCAAAGCAAAGCAACTCACTGCTGGAAAATCGGCCATTTACTTTAACCAGACTTCTCTGATCATGCAACAACCAACTCAATGACTTTGTTGCATCAAACTCCAGTGAAAGAGCAGATTTGACCTTCAGAGGTGAAATGTATAAAACCACAAATCCATTTTTTTTCCCCAAAAAACAAAGTGATAAATATGCAATGGGTGAAAACCTGCCTCATTGACTGATATTATTTATTCAAGATTAGCTTGAGGACAAGAAAACAACTCTTGCATAAACAAACTGTGATAAGCTCCTGCTGTATTTTTACATTTTGCTGAAATGAGTGGAATTTATGATTTTTGGTATTTAGAAATTCAGTCAGAACAATTCAGTGCGCTGTTGGAATGAAAATGTTAGTTGATACAGGCGGTGATAAAATTCACCAACAGCTATTTTTGGAATTTCTTAATATACCAAAGCAAGATCCCTTCATTCACTTTCCATGAATGTGTGATTGAACTTATGATAGAAAATGCTGCAAAAGCAGGATTGTCTGTCTATCACAAGTCAAGCAAACACAGACCACAGCATGCACACTCACTATTTAGTAAAGAAGCACTGATAATCATATCTGTATCGGGTCTCAGGTCTGATACTCCACTAGGTACATGTACCCGTAAAAGACCCCCAATACAACCTGGTAAGTTTTACGTGAAGTAATCAACCAGCAGGAGCAAAATGACAGAGGAAGGGTGATGTAGGCTGCAGTTTAGGCTTTTTTTTTTTAAATAGAAACGACAATGTCATAATTCTGGCAGACTGTTAATTGCGTTCTGACAAGATAGCAAGAGGAGGCGTGAAAGGTAGTTTGAACAACACTAGCGACTTAATCGCCAGAGACATTTGGACCAGCAGAGTGAACTGCTCAGTGAAGCTAGTAGGATTTTACTTTGAGCTGTGCTACATGCTACATGCTAAAGAGTTTGGCGTCTCACACACCAATGGTGCTCCATGCTCTGCAAAAAAAAAAAAAAAAGCTTGACTGATACACAAAGAAATTGCTCCTTCGGTCTACAGTTCACATTGCTCAGTGTGTAAATAAAAATTATGTGTTGCCCTATGTGTACCGCAGAAGCACTAGTATACTAGAGCATTCAAGACTTTTAAAGATGCTTGTAGCGTCAATACCGAGGTTGTGTAGGGGTGGTTCATAGCAACACATAGCGTTTCCATATCATTTGCTTATAGAGTATGAATTAAGATTCATGGCATTTTAATAATATGTACTCATATCATTAATTGGCTAAAGATTAGTACTCGTACTTGTGCTCATCTTCTTAAAAAGTGATATCAATCAATCCATCAATCAATCAATCAAACTTTATTTGTAAAGCACTTTTCATATTCATATAAAACAGCACAAAGTGCTGAACAGTAAAATCGGTCCTAAAAACAAACAAAAGGAAAAACCAAAACAAAACAAAACCACACCATCAATCAGGGTCATATGCACACACACACACACACACACACACACACAGGTGTACACGCACACACCCACATGTAAACAGACACACTCCCAGTTTGTTTCACACAAAAGAGGAGACATGGCATGATACTGAGCATCATGGGAAACACCACCAGTGGGGCCGCCCACACTGGGATAAGTCAAAGGTCATGACTGCTGGGGCTCCAGCGCCCAACCCCCAACCGTGCCGGACCAAGGGAACCCTCACACCAAGGTGTGTAGCCCCCTAGGCCAGCTGGGACCAGAGGACCAGAGTAATCCCCGCAGTGGACCAGATCCAACTCCCGGTGTGAAGGAACCCCCGTCAGAAAACACTGGAGTTTAACAGCTAAAAACTTAAAAGGATACGGTTAATAATAAAATAAGCAAGATAAGATTCTAAAATAAAAAAGTAACATAAATTAAAAGTATGTAATAAAATAGAGTAAAATTAAATAAATAATGATGAAAATAAGAGGACTTCAAAAGGTAAGTTAAAAGTTGAATTAAAAAGGTGTGTTTTTTACCTCCCTTTAAAAATATCAACAGTCTGCAGTCCTGAGGTTCTCCGGCAGGCTGTTCCACAGGTGGGGGCCGTAATGGCTGAAGGCCGCCTCACCATTAGTTTTGGTTCTAGCTTTTGGGAAGCACAGTAAGCCGCTGCCAGAGGACCTCACCGCACACAAGGGTCGATATGGTAAAAATAGATCAGCTAAATAAGAAGGTGCAAGGCTGTTAAGACATTTAAAAACTAGTAAGAGAACTTTAAAATTGATCCTGAAGTGGACAGGGAGCCACTGCAGCGACTGTAAAACCGGTGTAATGTGGGCCCGACCCCTGGTTCCCGTCAGCACCCGTGCGGCTGAATTTTGTAATAATTGTAGGTTTGAAATATTCTTTTTGGGAAGACCAGAGAGCAAGGCATTGCAATAGTCCAACCGGCAGGAGACAAAAGCATGCATTAGTACCTCTGTACTGGCCTGAGAGAGAAACGGGCAAACTCTGGTTATATTCTTAAGTTGATAAAAACCAATCTTTTTTAATGTGTGGAATAAAATTTTACTCAGTCAAAAATCACGCCCAGGTTTTTAATCGATTGTGCTGGTTTAAAATCTAGAAGTTTTAGTAAAAGCGTCTCTCTCTGGCCTTCGGGACTGATAACTAAAACCTCAGTTTTACAATTTAATTTAGCAGACGCTTTTGTCCAAAGCGATGCACAACACCGCTGTGGGCGAGGTACACCCAGGACAGGTCACCAGTCTATTGCAGGGATAACACAGAGAGACATACAACCATTCACACTGGGGGGCAGCTTATGGTGACCAATTAACCTGACATACATGTTTTTGGACCGTGGGAGGAAGCTGAAGTACTCGGAGGGAACCAACACACACACAGGGAGAATATGCAAAGTCCTCACAGAAAGGCCCCGAATCCCTGCTGGTACTTGAACCCAGGACCTTCTTACTGTGAGGCAAGAGCGTCAATCACTGCACCCGGTTTTGTCCTGGTTGAGCTGTAGGAAATTCACTGCCATCCATGACTTGATGTCTGAAATACAGTTTAAAAGGGTTTCTATTGGCCCTGAGTCATCAGGAGACACGGCGACGTACAGCTGAGTATCATCAGTGTAACCATGGAAACTGATGCCGTGTCTCCTGATGACGTCCCCAAGAGGAAGCATGTAGAGAGAAAGAATAGGACCTAAAATTGAACCGTGGGATACTCCACACCAAATTTCATGGGTTCCTGAGGAACATGTATCCATACTTCCATAAAAACATGGATCTGTGAGATAAGAACTGAACCAGTTAAGAACAGTACCAGAGAGGCCCACCAGGTGACTCAGTCTATTTATTAAACTGTGATGATCTACTGTGTCGAAAGCAGCACTCAGATCCAGTAGAACCAGCACTGTGAGTTTTTTATTGTCTAAATTCCACCTGATATCATTTAAAATCTTTAAAATCGCCGTCTCGATACTGTGGTTCACTCTAAAACCAGACTGATGTCTTTCTAAAATGTTATTGATCATTAAAAAGTCATTGACTTGGTTAAAAACCAGTCTTTCTAAAACTTTACTTAAAAATGGTAAGTTGGATACTGGTCTGTAGTTATTAAGAACATTAGTATCTAAATTGCTCTTCTTCAGAAGGGGCCTCACCACCGCCGTTTATAAAGGCAGTGGGGAAGACATCCGTCTGAAGAGAGCAGTTCATGATATTTAAAATCTGTTCCTCGAGGAATCCATAAAATGACTTTAAAAGTGGTGTTGGAATAGGATCTAAAAGGCAGGTTGTTAGTTTAACTTGGGATAAAGCTCAACCAAGAGTCCTCGCATCAACCAGGTCAAAACTGTCCAGTGTTTCCTCAGGCATGGACAACGGTTCACCTGTGTTCACTGATAAAACTTGTTGGGGTAAAAGACTGGACCTGATGTCCATGATTTTAGTTCTGAAGTGGTCTGCAAAGTTCTCACAGAGAGCGTCTGTTGGAGCCTTTAAAGCTTTATTAAAATTAGTAACTGTTAAAATGTTGAAGGTGCATTTAGCTTCACATGTATTTCCCAGATAAGACTGTTTCTGGTCTTCTCCTTGAAGGTTCTTCAGTTCTTTTGGCCAAACCATTGTGAAGATGGTGCAACAAGAATACAATATTTTGTGTCTTTATTTAGCACATGTGCTTTATGTATTTCTTCTTAATGAGAAATTATCTATTAATTATGCAATTTCCACAACAGATTTTCAAAGGAATTAGTCGTCCAGTTTCCATCTATCGTCAATCGTATTGTAAAGTATCTGGCAGCTCACACTGTTTTGAATTACTGATTTATTTTAAGTAACAGATAGGACTAGGACCCCTGAGATGAGTATTTTGGATCGTATCCACTTCAAAAGAAACAAAAAGGAGCCCCCCAGCCCCCCCACCCCCGTTTCCAGATCAGTTAACACACTTGGCTCTCAGACGATGACAACATTTATTTGTCCTGCTCGACTAGGCCTTCAGTATAAATTGCAGAGAGACTCAGCTGGGAATAGGCTCTCTACATACCTGGCATGTCTCTACTCCTCAAATAAATAAAGGATGGGTACATTTCCTTTCTCCAAGGCTGCTTGAAATAACACAAGAGCAGTCCATTGTGCTCTGTTTGTTTGGGCAGAAGTTAAACTCACCATCTACAGGTAAAACTGCATGCGTGTATAAAGGGTTTATGGGATGTACAGGCAGCCATATAGTACATTTTCTGAGTGATGAAAACACACACTTCTTCTATATGTTTAGAAATCATATACGTATCTTTACAGCTCAGTGTGCATGACAGGTGTATTTGTGCATTCACATCACAGATAATTTCCACTTCATAATCTTACTTTCAAAAGTTTGTTGTTAAAAAAAAAAAAAAAAAAAAAAAAAAACTCTTGAGACCCATGTTTCGTACTCCTGGTGAGGCAAAACTTATCTAACTGGCGCGTTTGATTACAAGCACATAAATTAAATTCTTACTCTGCTTGAAGCATTAATTCCCATTTGACCTGTCCTCCAGGGCTGCGTTGATGAATGTTGGCTGATATAATTTAGCTTCAGTCAAATTTTTGCCATATGTCAGAGATACTGCTTTTTTTGTAGGTTTTTAAATCTAATGGACACATTTGCCTCCTGCTTTCCTTGTCTCACTAATTTGGTTGCGAGTGATAAGCAAACAAGCAGAAATTTGATTTGAAGCAGACTTTGTTTTCCTTGCCAGCTGAAGAGAAATTTATGTTTATGTTGCAATAGTTCCAGGCATAGATGAATGTGTGGTAATGCCAGGCTTTGTTAAATGAAACACTTTAACATGTTGCGAGGAAATGAACACGCCTTTGTGTTTTTCTGTTGAGACCCCAGTTTTTCTTTAAAACAAAGCAAAATTCTGCAGTTACCAATTGCAATCTGACCCCTGCGCTTCCTCTCATGTCTCAGATTTCCACCAACCATTTGTGAACGCAATTATTTCTGCTGGAAAGAAAAAAACAATAGCTTCTTTGCAATTACTGTAACTGCTTTTGAGGCAGTGTAGGCGTGACCGCAGGGTTGGAGTTTCATGCCAACAGGGTCTTGCAGACATCCACCACAATACTTGGCACTTTGATGCGTCTCTTCTTTCTGCTTTGGCATCTGGGAGACTTCCTTGCTAACAAGGACCATTTTGAGGAATGGCAGACTGTAAAAGAAAGATAACAGAAAGGCTTATAGTGTTTAACTGTATTCACAAGGCGATTGTACATCAAATAGTCAGAGCTTCAGGGTATTATCGGATGATGATGTTGATGCACGCGCGCGCGCGTGTGTGTGTGTGTGTGTGTAAACCACAGATTATCACTGGTGGCATGGTCATGCTTGAGGAAAATTTTCAGTAAATACATTAAGAATGGTTTTGTCTGACATAGAGCGATGCAGCTTTAACAGAAAGGGGAAAGAAAACAAAACTTTAGATAAAAAAAAATGCCAGCCTGCTCATAGAGTGTTCATAAAAACAGCTCCACACTCTCAGGCCATCAGTGCCACATAGCTTTAGTGATGGATGCATTTTAAAGCCCCACTATTAGTTCTCTTACATCTATAAATCAGAAATTTCAGCATCAGTTCAAATCAATAAATGTTTTCACCTTATTTTAGTTTTGCCACTCCTGATCTCAGCTCAGTGAGCTGCAACATTTAATATGCAACATCTCGTAATACAAATAAAAAGTGAGTTATTGCGGAGGATATTTTGAGGCAACATATTAATTGAATTACACCCCGATTATGTATGCTTGCCCCGCAGGTCTAGTAAACATATCTTGGAGAAAAAGTGTTTTCTTTGCTTTATACCCAGCAGGATCCTATTTATCTACTCTGTGCAGATCATAATAGCTTAACCCGTTCATGTCTTTTGGGCAAATATTAAAGAATGCACTCACCAACAAACTAACACTGCTGCAGATCCCTCCCTTATTCTTCATTCGGGATGCTCCTGTTGGATCAGAAATGGCCTGAAGCAGAGAGAAGAATGAAGGCACCTTTGCCTGAGACAAGAACATAATTATACAGCCAGGCCTCTATTACCTTTGTTTTGAATTTCATGCTCTTTAAAGTCTTTATGAGGAACAGAAGGCTGCTTGAAGTCGTTTTTTTATTCTGGGATGGATAGTGCCACCTTTGTGGCTAGTTAAAATGTTATGCTGAGTTTACAGATTGTATGGGAGCTAACTTGTACCTGTCCCTTCGAGTTCTAGCATTATGAATTGCACGCTTGCCACATAATCAATCACTGACCTTGTTGCCTTGACTAGCTTGTTCTGCCCCAGAACGGAGCCACTTTCCAGCACTGTGAATGCAGCATTAGCAGGAGGTGGAACATTACAAAGATTAATATCACCAGGAAAGCTCATCTCTAATTTCTGCCTCCTAATTAGTGGGTGCTGTATGGCGAGATTAACATGTTACAGAAACCCAAGACAGCGTTGAAGAATCATGTAATCATTACAGCCTTTTTTGTTTTTTAATGTAGGTTATCTAAAACAGGTTTTACTCGTCATTTTTGAGGGTCATTATATACAAAGAGCCAGCATTTGAGCACAGTAAATGCTTGCTGCAAAGGAAAACTAATGTATATAAACTTGAAGTCAACAATGGTATCATCCAGATACCCCGTTTAAAAAATGTTGATCATTTGAAAATAAAATACGCTTCGTATTCATTCTCCCATCTCCTGCCCAGTCAATTAAGAAGAAAACATGTGCCAAAGGATAATTAACTTAGCTCTGCATAAAAACTGAAAGCAGAGGAATAAATATTTGACTTCCTGAAGTCTTGTTACCACACCGTCGCTGCCAAGCAACCGATAGAGACGTCATGATGGGGAGACTTACAGATTGAGAGAAGAAAATAGATTGTGTTAATTAGCAAGCGGTGCTGGACAACACTTTTTTTTTTTGCATCAGGCAGGCAGGCTAGCTATTTCCACTAAATGAGAGTAATCATGGCCTTGAAAAGCTCTATTTTCATATTGAAGTAAAAACGGTATCTCTCTTATCATCACACTCCATATGAAAAGAAAAATCAACACATATCCTGAAATGTCAAACTAATCTGCTAACCCTTGATATACAATCATAAAAATAGTAGTAGCTAAGTCTTATTAGAAAACGTAACTAAACTCAGAAAATTTACTTCAGTAAATGTTTAAAAGTGAAAATGATTGTCAGTCTTTTTGCCATTTATGCAACATCTTGAACCATTTTTTGGGCTTCTCATGCATGTTTTCTCATGTGCACACACCCACAAAGCAACAATAAAACACCCTAAATTAGAAATATTAATTTTGCAAGAAAGTAAAAAAAAATACAATTTGACAAAAAGTGACTATAAACACAAATTTGCCAGAAACACTGTGAACACTGTGGTCTGCTTGCAAGATCACAAGTACCTGTTTTTTCTTTTTTTTTTTTAATACAACCTCCCTTGAATGTGCCTAGAAAACAGTACAATATAAACAATTAATCTTCTTTAAACTGTCCCTCTTCGTCATTCTGACGTACTAATTTTCTTCTCCATATAAAAAATATACCTCCACCTATGCAGATGATGGTGCACTAAGAATACACTTTGTTGGAATGGTGCGGATGAATTCAAATAGTGAGCAGCACAGTGTCATTGTTATCAATCTACTTGTGTCTGCACAGGAAAACTATGTACTTGGGCAACAGTGTGTATGTACAGTGTTCAGCATTTCTGAAGAGTTGCTCACAACACTCACAATGCAATTGTGGTGGAAATCAACTGCCAACTGTAAATGTAAACAGTGACTGAAATCAGTGATTCAAAAATGTCTGATTTGCTTGTCTAATGTACTGAAGCCTACACTCATATACGAAAACAGACCCACGGTCCTGAATATACACTTCTTCTGCAACTTGATGGCAACACAAATTGCATTTTAAGCACTTCTTGCACTTACGAAAGGTTTTCCCTTATGTCTGAATTCTTGCTTGTGTTGTACTTCGCTTTGGACAAAAGCGTCTGCTAAATAAAATTGTAGAATTGTAGAATATACAAAATTGTCAAAATGATTCTATATATGCAGGTCTAACTTTGTGAATATCACAACAGAACTTTGACTCCCCTCAGAACTTAGTCATCCTCATAAATGGGTCTTCATGACTGACTTATACAGTTAAACTCAATGATCAACAGACAAGCATGTTGAAGACGGTAGATGTAGAAACAAAGTCATGTGTAGAGCTTTTTAATTTTTTTAAACACACAGTCAATGTGTGAATATGCGCCAACAAGTAGAAGAAAGATCTAAATTCAGTGCAGTTTGAAATAACTCACTTTTTCCCCTTCTCCTGCCACACTAACGTACTGTGCAATATCTAAGTAGTGTTCTGGTGACATAAAAGCCATTTATGGTTTTACTTGAGCATGGAGAAAATCCGTAGAACCACTACCATACCTACTGTATCTATTTTATGCATAAGACAAGCAAGTGCAAGTTATCAAATGAACTTCGAGACATGCCAACCTTTAAAGACATAATTCCCTGAAATAGAAAGGCCATCAGAGCATGACGCATATGTCAACACCCACTGAGAAGATGTCTGTTTGAAAACGTCTGAAGATAACATGTCAACCTCAGGAAACACATCTGAAACATCTGTAAATTACTTGCTGCCTGTCCTACAGTTCATATCAGTCTGACCTGCAACATTGAAACACCATCTGTCAAGCTGGCGGAGCTTTTCTCAGAAGCAGCTGTCTGTTCAAGCCATACACTAAGACTTTTATGCTAATGAAAAATCTGCAAAGCAAAGTTTGAATGTTATTAGTAGCTATTACTAGTATTTCGTACTTTGATTCACAAAGATCCTGTGTAAAGTGTGCAAGATTGCACTCTCATGCAACTGGATTGTGTGTACAGTTTGTAGACAGTTAACAAAGAACAACACCTTGAGGACATGACACAGAAAGAGGAGTTTTCAGAAGATGGTTTTGTATGCATAAGACCCTGTTTTGAATGATGTGGTGGACATGCTTTTGTGTTTACTGGCTCGTGGCTATGATAGGGGTGATTAAATGGAGCACTAAGTCTCGATGCTGAGCTGCTTTTGAGGAAGTGATTTCATATATTGGAGCATGACAGAAAATAAATCTGGGAAAGAAAGAAGCTTGGTTGTTAAGTTATTAAATTCACTCATTTAACTTCCCTAGCCCCATTTTACACTGGCTGCGGTGCGTTGCCTCATACACAGTGGAGCTTTGCAATTCCCCTTCAGTGTTGCGGAGTCTGCGGAGGAGGGACTCATCGCGAGATTACAGGATTGTGCAGGCACTGGATCATCTTGCGAGATTTCACACACCGAGGGACAGCTCTTCACAAACTATATCAACATAACAACATAATCATAGAAAATAAGATGTTTCTCTCCTTCTAGAATAAAAAGTTAATCGTCCATGGTTGTAAAAAAAAAATGCCTCTGGCTACCGGTAACAGTTTGGAGTAGAAATGACATGCCGATACGACCAGAGGTGTTGTATTTTGAAGGACCAGTAACTGGTTTTCTGTGGCGTCCCAAATCCCCGTCTTTCTTCTTCCAGTTCTTTGAATGTTTGCTGTGACATGCAGAGAAAATAGACTCGCTGTGTATCATCTGCAGCCTTTTGTGTCTGCATTCCATCATGCCACAGGGAAACTGCAGTGTAATTCAGTGTAAATACAGCTGTTAATTACAATGGGGGCATACACACACACACACACACACACACACACACACACACACACGCCCAGTCTTGTATTTCTATCCTTGTGGGGACCGTCCATTGACTCCCATTCATGTCTAACTCCTAATGGGGCATTCACACCGGACGCGTCGCGGGCGTCGTCGACGCTCGGGACGCCTCGAAGCTGACGCTTGTGACGCTTTAAACACGACGCTTGACACCGGGTGGTCACAAAGCTCGCGACGCTCTTGATGCACGTCAGTTAATTGGCGCGCTGGAGGCTGATTTCTGTTTCCAGCTATGGCGGATCGCATCAGGAGAGCGGCTTGGCTTTATTTGTTAAATAAAGCTAGACCGCGTCGTCGTCGGAAAAGTCGCTATTGTCTGCTCTGCTCCTCTCTGCTCTGCCTGCAGCGGGGAGCGCTGCTGAGACTGACCGCTTGTGAGCGCTTTGGGACGGGGGAGGGGCTCACGCAGCACCCGCTGCTCATTGACGACAGCAACGAGACGTCCTGTCACGTCTCCAGAGCACCAGAGAAGGTTGCTAGATTTGTCGCTAGTTGCTTTTGACAAAAAAACGTCGCCAAGAGGCTTTGGAAAGTCGCCAGATTTAGCGAGAAAGTCGTCAAGTTAGCAACACTGGCTGGTTGGCCCGCATTGGTGCTCAGATCACTCGTAGTGACGTAGCACCGGAGGGATCGTCTCTGATTGGTTGACGCTCAGCGGCAGCGCGTCGAAAGTTCAGTTTTCCCAACTCTCAAAAAGCGACGCTCACGACGCTCCTGACGCCGGGGACGAGCGTCGTGGGCGTCGACGCTCGAAACGCTGGAAAAGCGACGCTCATGACGCTCATGACGCTCCTGATGCGCCGCCCCGCCGCCCGCCGCTCCACGACGCTCGTCCACCATCGACTTTGCATAGAAAAGCGACGCTCACGACGCCCGCGACGCTTTCGGTGTGAACGTAGCATTACCCTGACCCTTACCCTAACCCTAACCCACACCACAACAAAGCCTAACCCTAAAGAAATGTTTTTGCACTTTTACTTTTTTCAGTAACAACAACATGGTCAAGAAAACACTGTTTCTCCTACTTAGGACCGGAAAAAGGTCCCCACAAGGCACGTCGTTCCACGTTTTGCTATCCTTGTGGGGACATTTGGCCCTGACAAGGATAGAAATACAAGAACGCGCACACACACACACACACACACACACACACACACATGTATATAGGGCTGTCAAAATTAGCTTGATAATAACGAGTTCATTCAAATTCCTATTGACACCACTACTTTATTTGACACACGATTAACTTGCGCATGTTTTGTTACCCTTATCTCGCACTGTAGTTTGGGAAAATGCGAGGTACACTCCTGTACAGTAGGTGGCAGTATGCCCCTTAAAGCTATTTGTGATCTGCCAAAACAAAAGAACAATAAAAAGAAGAAACTTGGAAAAGAAATATCAGGCATAATACCTTGTCCCAGCGAGTGGCCCTCCATAAGATGACTGTTGCAGTATCTCCGTATATGTCTGTAGTGACATCAGGTTGAATGAGGAGCAGAGAGGAATAAGGAGGCAGTGCCATTCTTTTCTTTTATGAAGGCTCCAGGTAACTACCTTCTATTACTGACCAATAAGACTCGTTGGTTCAGGAGTCTGTTATTGTGAAGCATGAGTTCAATCAGTCTGTGTTGAAAAATGTTTGGAAAACTGGAAATTTAGCTGGTTAGACACTAGATGGTTGGATTGTTGCTACATGATGTTCCATTCAGGTCAAAATGCCCTTCCAGCCTATTTTTTTGAGCCTGCAATTTTTTTTTTTTTTTTTTTTTTTCTGGAACTTATTCTGGACAGTACTGTTCTGGATTGTGACAATAACAATAATCATTCATTTACATAAAGCAAGCATATTTTTCCACTCCCATGTTGAAGAGAGTATTAAGAACTTGAGAAAAAATTTGCTTTTAAAGCACATTTAGAGTAGATCCCTCCACTGGTTTAGGCAAAAAACTTAGTTGCCAATTTGGATTTACAGAATATTGGATTAGGATTTTTTTGGCTGATTGATGTTTTATTGGTGATGACTGACTTGGTTTTAATGTAAAATTTTTGATCGGTTTCAATATAAAAGACAACATTCAATAAATTCAATTCAATTCAATAAAAATTCAATTTTATACGAGTTCCAACCAAATACAAGGTTTTGGACAAGTCTCAAGAGATATTTTTTTTCTAAAGTGTCCTCATTCCAAAATGTCCACGATCATAAAATTATTTTCTCTCCAAAAAGGAATCATTCAAATAATACAGTGATATTTCTGTTTTTGTTTTTGCATCTAGTTCCCAATTGAAGTGCTATGCAGTCCTGTTCTGGTCCCCCAGGGTCACATTGAGTGTTTTTAAACACTGGTGACCGACCTGCACAGTGAGTCAGGAAACAAAATATTGATTCAGAGGCAATATTAGACAAGTGGGTTAAGATGCAACACACTGAGCACCTCTGTATTTCAAAGGTGGTACTTGGTACCATAGTGGCACTCAAAAAGCCGTGTCCTTGCTTAACAATGGGAGCTGAATATTGAGTTTGGCCCCTTTTCAAATTCACTTTTTTTTTCCTTCCTTTCTTTTTTTTTTTTCTTTTACTGCTATTGATAATGCTCATTGATCTGTGAAATTATGAGCCACCATTAGAAAGGCCTTGCACATAATTCAGACAGTCTGAACTCTCAATCACTCAACTGAAAACTCAAAGCCCAAATGGTGATTTACATTACAATGCATCACATTGATTTAGATGGAGGGGTGTGTTAAGAGATCCTTAACAACTGTAGACGCCCTCGGGTCTACGGTATACATTGTTATGATTGAAAGTGGCAGGTAAATTTGATCTCTGTGGACTGAAAATCAACACAATTGTCTCATGCCAATCAGTGCATGCATCCTTGGAAATTAAAATCCTAAATGTTTATTGACTGATGCAACTGATCAAAGCAAGCCACCTTACATTTGTAATGCAAAAAAGCTGATGCCAGTGAAGGGAATATGAGCTGCACGAAAGGCCAGATGAAATAAATGCACATCAACCTCTGACACTGAAAGGAGATTGTATCATAGTACCTGAGTACTTGTTCAGGCGTAGAAAAAAAAAGATCTTAGAAATAAATGTGTCTTTGAGAACTCGTAGTTAAGAAATTGGAAATTCTGTGCGAGTCGCTGAATCAGTGGAAAGCTTTAGAATTTACATTTAACACACACCTGAGGAAAGGTGCAGCATTATGGGCTGAGAAATCAAGTCTGATTGGCAGTCATCCTCTCTTAAGCAGAGCTGCACTGCATCAGGTGCCAAACAGATTTCTGAAGTCTCCTTGAACCTCAACTGACTCACTTATATCCTGATAAGTGCTAAGATTGATCCTGAGTTCATTTCCTAGTAGTCACCACCCTTCCAGTGATCCCCATAATTGCTGCAGTGGTACAATATTATATTTGGACAACATCCAGTCAGGGCACTGGATAGACGTACCACACCTTGCATTTTTAATGTGACCCCTGTAGCATTTTGTTACGTCCTCGCATTAAGCCTGTTCGCTTTTATCGATGCACAAATTGAAACCATTGATTAGGAATAGAGGTCAGAGGGGGATGACAAATAGCTTTTTCCTAAACACCTCATCACTTCACACTAATGTTTTTTTATTCTCACCATTAGCAAGCCTGGGACTAAAATCAATACAGTCTCCATCTACATGTTCAGCTTTATGTCAAGCATGCTTACTGGTGAAAAAGAGACCATTTTTATAAGCTAATGTTAACAGAATAAAGCAGTGTGTTTTCATACTCCTCCACTGACAGCACAGAAATTCCTCCTCATAATAAAATCATCTCTAAGAAACATTGCCAGTTGGTTTTAGTATAATAAAATGCTGGAACGGAACCTGGCGTTATAATATTTGGGTCACAATAATGCCTTATCTCTCAGTTGTGCAGCCTGTGCAGACGGCCCTTTGATGAATGAAAGTCAACTGAATTGTGGCAGACCGCCAGAATGAATAGGGGTGCAAATAACGTTAGAGTTAGTAGAAGCAGAGAATGCCTATTCCAATAAATACAAAAAACGCAGACATGTAATCTTCAGGGTAGCTTTTACTCAAGTTTCAAACTTGATAAAGGACAAAAAGAAAGAAAGTCTGTGTACAAAGGGCGCACACCTCACAGCCGTCAGCAGCGAATCTATGGTTCGATTCCCTGTTGGCAGGACCTTTATTATACATCTTTCTACAGCTCTCTGTCCTCACAGCCAGTCTGCTGCCTCTTTTTAATCAAGGCAAAATGCCAAATTATTTAGAAGGTTTGACTTAAACAAAGGTTTAGTGTCTCTTTGATTATCTCCAGCAGGTCTATTGTTCTTCATGATTTTCATCTCAGTTTAATCTTAGTTTAATCATCTCTAATCACAAGACTGGCTGATGTGAATTTGCTGACATTTGATCATCTATAAACCCAACAGGTTTGCCTTTGGCTGAATAGTTTAACAAGATAAAATGTCAGCTCTTTGCAAATCCGCATTTAAAATAGTTTGTCAGGTGAAGTACCCCTATGTTTTACCTCTGCTTGTGTGACTACCTTCAGTTATGTAAAGACAAGAATATTGGTGGAGATAGTTTGTGTCTGTGGTTAACCATTATCTTGCTAATTAATTATCCAAACTTAATAATAGGAAATTGCAACAAAACAAAAACATTTGTTGTCCAAATGTTAAAAGCAAAACAAAACAGGATTGTGGGATGCTTGGTGATATGCCTTTGAGATAAATTGTTGAGGGGAGATAAATTATACTTTATAATGTTTTGTAATAGTTCAGAAATGTTTTATTAATCCAAGGGGTGAATATATTAAGATGAGTTGTTCAACACAGAGTATGAGTTTCGAGTTTTAGTGAAAATTAAAAGTACTGGCAACAGTGATTTTGCAATGCTGAACAGTATATAAATATAACATATACATTTTGAGAGGGGCTTAACAGTAAAATATAAAGACAAGTCTGCAGGATAGAAGGTTAACTAATGTGGTAGATGTCACAGAATTTGCCTGCTGGTGATGATGGAGTTGGAGCTTTTTTTAAAAGTTAGATCTTGGGAGTTATTTTCAAATGGTTTCTTTTTTCTTTGTTTCCACAGAGACAGAGCATTAGTGTTCAAAAAGTACAATTTTGGACGCTGTTTTCATAAGGTTGAGTTTTCAGTGGCTCCGAGCACAGTAGTCATGCAAACCGGCCTAAAATGCAATGAAAGTTTCCTGTTTCACTTGAAAACATTTTGCATATGGTGCTTATATTGTCAAAGGTCTACTTTTTTTTATTAGATTTTGATCTAAATGCATTTATTAATAAGTAAATTTATATTGTACCCAATTCACACCATTACAAAAACACTCCTGCAAATTGAAACAACACCTCACACCTTGCAGACATCGTCTCTTCTGTTCAAATGAGTCGACACTCTTAGCCAACACACATCTTTAGCTTTTTTCAAATCATTTTCTAGCCTTCCCATGTGCACATGTGCCATCAAAACAAATTTTCCAGGTGGCACCACATGGCAGACGCTTGGGCATGAAGCCGCTCAAGATGAGTGTGTTTGGTAAAAAGAAAAGCAAATGAGACCAAGCATTTCCTTCTTTTTCCACTTGGTAGTACATTTGTCAGGCCAGGCCATTATCTACACTGACACACAGGAGGGGAAGGTGGGTCTGGCTGGCCCTGGTTAATGTTTCTTTTTTTTTTTTTTTAGGGAAACAATGACTGGCAATCAATCTATCAAACTGGCTCAAAAAGACTGATAATATCCCATCCTGAGTCCCACTTGTTGAACGTACATCACACTAAGCACCAAACTGAATAAATGAAACATATTGGTATGCACAAGCAGGGTGAGATTCTGTCTGAATCACCAAGCAGCCATGAGAGTAGGATAGTTTGAGTGATCCAAAATGGACAGGTGTGTTATGTACAAAGTCGGGCATCTTTGCCAAGTATAGTGTTTTATTTCATTGTTCTTAATCAATGAACACATTGCATATTTGGATGAGGAAGCAGGTGGTGTGTAATGCAAATGTGAAAAACACCCGCAACAAATGCATTTCTTTGTGAGTTTACACCTGAGGATGTCAATTTTCTCATTTTACTGAGTTTTCTTTTTTTCTCTTGCCATATTTCATGGGTTGCCTGGCTCCATGCCGTCATGCAGAAAAGCCAACATCTGTCCGCTGGATTTGCTTCTGGACAGGAACACACACATATTGCACCCGTGGGCTCAGACATACTGGCAGGCATACGTGCTTGCTGGTGTCTCAGCATGGTGTTGTGCTGAATTTTCAAAGCGAATTAGATGTTGTACCTGTTAACAAATCCCCTCAACTCTGAGATTTTTGTTCATTTAAACTTCTAAAGACAATAAATCCAAATTGGTTTTGTTTTCAAAGATCGTTGAGGAATTCCTAATACAGCCTGTTCGTTGCAGTAACACGGTGCAATTGATTTCTCCTCCATCTTGTTAGATTAGATAGATAATTGAAATGGTTTAAAACAGACATGCCTCAATATCGCTGTCAATAGGTGTGAAATTAATTACATTAGTGGCAAACAGATGAAGGACCACCTGGTAGGAAATACAACCGCAAGTCTAGAGAGGTTGAAAAGGCATGTGAAATAACTTTCTTAAAACCACAGCTTATTAACAATTGAACATAGATTTCACTATCGCATCAGGGAATTTGTGTTCACGTTGCATTTAATGAGAGAAACTACCTTATGAAAATTTGGGACATTTGAAGAAAAAGCTGAAAGAATCATTAGCAATTAGGAGCATTTTTCAACCAATTAGGTGTTGTTCAACAGGCTAAAACTGCCTCACATTGATCCAGTTCAACCCATGTGGTTGGCTGTAGTAATTTAAAAACAACGGAATTCATTGCATTGAAAAAACCCTCATTATCCTAATCTATCAGAAAAAGGTCTCATTGATATACAACAGTCGCTCACAAAACACAACACTGCAACTTCAAAATGAACAGTGGATAGCAGAATTTTCAGAATAAATGCTAGCTGCCTTGTTGCTTGTGAAACAACATCCTTCACACTGAATGCTCCAGAAATTTACAGGCCAAACCAGTGGAATATTCTTTTTTTTTAACTGAAAACATGCAAAAACAAAGAAAAAAAAATAAAACAAAGAGAATGATTTTTAAGAATGCTCTTTTTTTTATATTTATGATATAATCTTAACAGTTGGGCACTACTGCAACCGAGCTGGGCTGTAAGGAGACCCGTAACTCAAATGAATTTAACACCACTGAATCATAGGTCAGAAAACATAAGCATATAAGTGTTGTCTGGGTCAAACCTTGCCTGTGGTTGGATGTCCAAAGTCTATTAGCTTTGGACAGAAAACAGCGGATATGCTGTCTCCTGTGAATCAAAGTGAAACATATTTCAAAAGAGACTTAGTGCCTTTATCAGGGACAACTCACACTTCTGAAAGACACCATCAATGCTGGAAAGTTACTTTTCAGAGCATAATTCAGCAAAACAATTCATGAGCTCACACTGAATCCGTCGAAACAGCATGACTGCATAGAAGAGTCTCTGAAAAGTGCCATTTTTGTAAATGGAAAATATTTGGAACAGCTTATAACAAAAGCTCCAGTAAAGACGACCCATGATTGTTAAACAGCTACAATCCACCATCAGACCAATGTCAAACATCTCCAGAAGGCTGCATCACTTCAAAAAGATATTTTGTCACTTTTTTTTTTCTTGTAGGTAGAAAAAGTAGTTTCATGAAATGGTAAAATGCATTTACTATTAACTAACTGAAACAAATGGCATGAGCAGAATTTTGACAGCACTTATCCAGATTAGTATTACAAAGAGTACTTATGCATATATCACAGAAATAATCAAAGAGGAATGTTTAAAAACTACAATAAGCAATGTGAACAATATAAAACCATCAAGACAGAGCAAAACTCAACACAGAGGCCATTTTACCAACCAAAACCAATCCACTGGATTATGCATCGATTATGCACCTGCTTTTCTGGCAGGATCATTTTCCAAGGTGCAATATTTACAAAGATAAAGCTCATTTTCATATTTTAATAAAAAATATTTAGCTCACTGAAGGAACTGATTCCAGACATCTTACAGAGAAATCTGACTCAAACCACACAGGAGGAGAGGTGGGTGGATTAGTGATGTTACTGGAAGGCCATGCTTGTCCTGTGGTGTGGACCCTTTCCAGAGTGGAGATGTTGGGCAGGGTCGTCAACTCTGCTCGACCCAGACGTTGGCTCAGCTGCTTCACTCCCCAGAAAACAGCTGTGGGGCAGTGACTACAACCCAGTCACACCCTGGAAGACACTGGAAGCCAGCCAGGAAGTCAACAACAACTAAGGTCGAAATTCTTAATGACCTGTGGAAAAAATCCTCAACACAAGGTTTATCCTCGACTGGGCAGGTGATGGTCTATGTTGGTCATTATGAACGGTTGACGTTGGCAAATGGCTCAAAGTGCACAGAATGGATTACGGTAAATCAAGTAACCTTTATCAAAGCTTGAATGAAAAAACAAAAGCAAAAAAACCCCAAAAACGCCTTACTGAAACGCTAAAATCGAAGTAACATGCAAGAAAAGAGGCAACAAAGAAGAGAGGCAAGAATGAGAATTACAACACAGGCAGATGTCAATGGGAAAACATATAATAAAGAAACAGACACCTAACAAGTGTGGAGAAGGCCCACACAAAGATGGAGATAAATGAGGCACAGCTGACAACACTCAAGAGTAATCATGGGAGGAGCAGTCACATAGGGTAAGACCCAATTCAAAGTGTCAAACCAAAGTGACTTGAACTATAAAGATATGAAACATGAGTAAACACAAAACAGTGGAAGGCACAACACCAGATGAGCAGCAGCAAAACACAAGTCTGAGACCTGAGATATTGAGATGAAAGCTACGATACTGCAAATGGAGTAGCATGAGTAAGACATAAAGTGAGGATGAATTTATGCATGCAAAGGGAAAGCACTATTGGAGGAATGTGTGATATTAGAATTTAGGGTAATCTGAAAATACTAGACCTTTTTTTTTAGTGTTCTTATTTGAATAATAACAATTAAAAACACAATAAGTTTGAGGTGAAAATAAAAATGTTTTGTTGCATTTTGGATGCCCATTTACACAACAATGGTGTTTGCAGCTACTGAAAATGCAACTATTTGAAAATAGCTCGAAAGCTGGATGTGCTGTCTCCAGGGTTTGGGAGTAACGGATTACATGTAACGGCATTACGTAACAAGGCTACAAAAAAAGTAGCTGTAATACGTGACAGTACTTAAAAAAATATGTAATCTTGCTACTGGTGTATCTGATAAAAACGCAGATTGCTGAGCAGGATTACTTTTGACAATCAGAGGGAATATACCAGAATTACAACAGACATACGTGTCGTACACAGACATTGTGACACTTTACGTTGAAGTAATCTAAAAGTCATCTGGTACGTTACTTTTTAATTAAAGTAATTAGAGTAAGTTACTGATTACATGTTTTGACAAGTAACTTGTAATTGTACCGGATTACAATTTTGAAGTAACCCTCCCAACCCTGACTGTCTCAGTGGGAACCCTGGAAAAATGCACATTTTCTGAAATGCTGCCACTTTGCATTTGCAGCATAGCTGTAGTAAATAATCCTTTTGCACATGTGGGTGGATGGACAATAACAGCAATGGTGACCTCCAAAGTGCATGACAGCCACTCTATATTTTCCTGGGAATTGGTTGTTTTTATAGTTGAGTCACTCATATTAACAATCCAACTTGGTCGTCTGTTTAAAATGTTTTCAAAAAGTTGTGTTAATGCATACCTTTTCTGAAATGAAAACACCTGAACTTGATATTGTCATGTAAGGAGAACTTTTATGTGAGTGCTGGGTCAACCCACATTCAAATATTTCCGCTGAGGACATTTGAACTAAACATGCAAGCTCAAAACAAACAAACAAAACAAACTGCTGCCTGTCGGAAAGCATCAGGCATCTCATGCATGCTGTCATTTCCTTTTTTTCTTTTTCATCAAAAATATAAGAAATTGAAGTTTGTTTGTAAGCCTCTTTAACATGGCATGGCCTTGTTTCTGTAGCTCAATTAATAAAGGGAGTCATCTTTTAATTGGAAGATTGAAGGTTCGATTCCTTGACTGTCCATTTGGTGGAGTGTTGGCTTCCAATGGATGGACAGAGCACCTTGCATGGCAGCTGCCTTCACTGGTGTGTGAGTGTTTATGTTATTTACAATGCAGAGCACTTTGGGGACTGCTCAAGTGGTGAAAATGTGCCACACAAGTGCAATCCATCTGTGTAAAAGAAACTGCCCAGACAGGAAATGCAAACATTGCTTGGTTAGAAAAGTTTGTGCAAACATCTACATCACTGGGACTTTGATATGATTCACCTCTATAAATCCAGTGAAGCACAGCACAGCCTCATTAATTCCTGTAGTCTGGGATATTTGGCAACTCCCAAATAATACCAGTTGACTGTGAGCTGTGCTGTGTTTTTATAGTTAAATTGGTTTTATCTCATAAAGGTGGCATTAGTTTTAAAAACAAAATGCACTGGACAATCCCCCTAAGTTTTATTGGTGCCACCTGTTTTCTTCAATTCATGCACTCTCGTACAGCTGTAGGTTTTAGGTTTTTATCTGCCTTTTTATAAGCATATTTATACAAACACTCAAAAATTATTTGCAAACTCTAATTGGATTATTTTCCCCCCTGATTCTATGGAACACCTGAATTCATAAAATGCAGGTAATTTAGCTTGGAGCTTCCAAAGTGTGCAGCATCCACAGATGGTGTCCTTCACTCAGTTTGACTCTACCAATGTCATCATTAATAATACACAGGCTGAATCATCCCAGGCTTCTCTTCATTAATATTTGATGTGGACTTTTTAGCAGCAGTGGGCTTCCCCTAACCTTTCACTTCTTTACTGTGATCATCAATTACAGCACATAAAAGGAACGGACATCGATGTCTCCTTAATTTATTTTCATGTATCGTTTGTCACAGAGATGGGGCACAGATGTCGATTTTACCTGGCAGTAAATAGGGTTTGGATGTCAGTCATTGGTTGAATGGGTGCTGGTTAAATCTCTTGTTGTGACAGGTGTCCTCTGATCAAGGGTACATAACCCAAGAAGCACTGGAGATCTGAATACATATACCAAAATGTTTTTAAGACACTATAACAATCTAACTACAGTCAGCATAAAATTACATTTCATAGAAATCTCAATGTTGAGCTTATGAACCATGTTGTGCAGGTCAATGAAACCTATTATTTGCCTTTAGTTATTTGTTTAACATACTTTACTTGTAATTCTGTTGGCAGGCCTAACTTTTTATTTTTGCACAAAGTTACAAAGTTGTATTATGTTTCTGTTATTAAATTAAATTCAGTTCAACTTTATTTATAAAGTACCAATTGCAACATAGTCATTTCTCAACACTTTTACAGAGCAAACCCAACAGATCCATATGAGCAAACATAAGCGACTGCCGAAATGAAAAACTTCCTTTTAACAGGAAGAAACCTTTGCAGAACCAGGCTCAGAGGTGGCGGCTTTCTGCTATTCTGGTTGGGGTGAGGGGACAGAAAGAGAAGGATATAGGAGAGACCATTTCTTGTATCCACATACATTTCATGTATAAACAGGGAGTAAGGTACAAAAGGAACTATCGTCAATGACATGTATGACACATTACAATGAAACAAAAGAAAGGAGCAGAACTGGGAGCTGATTCCACATGTTAGGAGCCCAGGGTTAAGTAAACGCTTGCACCCCCTGGGTCTGGGTTGCCTCAATCAATCAATGGATCAGCTGTTTTGATTGATGCCCAATTAGAAACTGTTTGCACCCGTTGAGCCCAGGTTGTCTCATTAGATCAATGGATCAGCCACGATTGAAGTTCTGTATGCGATCCCTCAATTTAAGCTAGCAATTTAGTTTAAGCTAGCTGTTTAAGCTGTGGCCTGTCAGTCACAGATGTTACAGTCAACTGGAGTTAAAAGTTTAGGCGCTCAGTCTTCGGTTAAAAATACAGCTTCATTGAATTGTAAATGCTATAAACCCCCCCCCGAGAAAGAGAAACACCTGACATATAAAATGTTAGTTTGTCAGTCGGTAAAGTCCAGGGTTGTTTTAGAATTCATCTAACGTTTTTTTTCCCCAACACTTTCAATAAATTAGAATAATCCAAGAAACACAAACAAACAAAGCACAGAAGGGAATACTAAGTTCCAAATTTTCAAAATACTGCATTTTTTGGGGGGAAAATTGAGTCTGACAAAAATTAATTTTGTTCAGTTTATCATTAGTTAATTTGTTTCAGTTCATCAAAAAAAAAACAAAAAAAAAACACCCTCTCAAGGAAAGAAGTCCTCATGAGCAAAGAAAATGGTACCAGAATCAGGAACATAGAAAGTTCATAACAAAACAAAAGAGATTCAGTCCGAGTGATTAAAAATTTAAAAAACACTTCCTCAGTCCTTGAATATATTCATCTGGTCACGGTCAGTCAGTCAGCTGAGTTGCTTCAAATATAGTCCAGAGAGGGAGTGTTGAGGGAGAGATGTGGAAGTGAATGAGTGAACTGAAGGAGTGAGCGTCCTCGTTAACAATGAATGATGAGATGAATGAAAACTTTGGGATACCTGGGAGTTGTTTGCAGGAGCGGCGGAGATGGAGATGGAGATGACTGAAAACCATTGGAGGTACGGGTCAGAATCAAGGAAATGTGTGCATGTCCAGTAGGGATTCACTGTAAAAAAAAATTTGTAGAATTTACGGTAAAATACTGTTAGCTGTGGTTGCCAGAAATTCCCCGTAAAAATTACGGTGACAAAGTAGATGGCCATCTCTGCATTCTGTTCTTGGACATGCTCATCAACTATACGCTCAACTTGCGTTCCAAACCGTCAGTCAATAGCATTAAATAACAACAGCTGATAATATGCCATTGTGAAATATTGTTTTTCTTTAAATCGGCAATATATGGACCACATTTTGAAAATGTTTTTTTTCTGTAGAAATGACAGTGTATATCAGTGGTTGTCAATTAGGTTTGGTGTCAAGCCACTTTTTTTTGGGTACTCGGAATGCGGCTTGTGGGGCGGGGTGCATGCGAGTGGATCGGACCGGGTGCGGGGTGTGCGGACAGTCGCGGGCCCGGGGGTGTGTGTGTGCCTGCCTGTGTGCGTGCGTGTGCCAGTTGCAATCCAGTCGTGGGCCGGATTGGATGGTTTGGCCCGCGGGACGCCATTTGATGATCACTGGTTCAAATCATGCTGAATGATTAACGGTTTTCTCCTGTAAATTTAAATGTCCACATCTGTGGAATCCGTGATTATCCTGAATAATACTGCAGATTATAGACTTATTATGCACTTTAGTCTTTATGGTATTTCCTCATAAATTTTACAATTCTTTGAAAAAAATCACAGTACAGTTGTGTGTTTTTTATATATATTATAAAATAACTGTACTGTATCTTGATTTACAGAAATTCAGTGTATTTGCTACAGTGATACACAATTTTGGAGTTGACGGTGCTTTGCTGTTGCTGTTTGACAGTTTTTTGCTGTATTTCTTACAAACTTTTTTTACAGTGTGGGGTGCTGGGTGGGTTGCTGATGTTTGACAAATTTCTGCTTCCTGCATTATGTCAATGGCTTTATATGACTACCTGCGATGGAGCGCATGCGTAGAACAAATAATCCACTCCTACAACACAATCCACATTCTTTTACATGAGGGATCAAGTGGATTGTCTATGGGGCAGGCTTCCTCTTACAATTCAATTTGAAATTGAATATGTTCTGAGTGAATCAGATCCCCTTAGGTGTTGACATGAGACATTTATAATCTGATTATAAGTAGGATTTTGGGACCCATGTAAACAGGGCTGCTGACTGCTGAGGTGAATAGGTGCTGTCCTGGGGTCGATTATGAAGCTGATTATGAGGGCATGGACAATCTAGCTGCCACTGCATACAAGGCAATTCAACGTGCTTCACAAAAGCAAAGAAACACTTGAAGTTACATTAAAATCATAGACGTAAAACAAGGCATCACAAAATTAATTTCAAGGAAATAATTTATTTTATGTCTTCAACTGGCATCTGTGTCAGCACTGATGATTAAGCTTCTGTACCCATACTGACAACATGGAGTATTACAGTACCGGTACACATTGGACGTCGTATGGACGTCCAGATCATGTCCATATTGCGTCCGTCTGTCCAAGACCAATTATAGACCTATTTTGGACGTCCAAAATAGGTGAGGTATTTGGACGTCTTATTATTACCCAGTTTCGACGTCTAGATGAAGTGGAAGATCTGGACGTCTAAATTAGGACTCAATGTTGACGTCTACATGCAGTTGAACATTTGAAAGTCGGGGAAACTTTATGTTCGTCGATTAAAAATATTTACCATCTGAAAGAGATGAGATGACATATTATGTATGAAATGGGTTTTGATGTATTTTATTTTTGTTTTATTTTGAAGGGCGACAGACAGGAAGTTCTGTGTCTGTGAGTGAACCCGGGAGTGGAGGTGTGTCAGATGCATACGCTTTACTGCGGAAGCCATGGAGCGCACCGCAAGGCAGTGCCATTAGTCCACTACTTTTTGTCATCATGATCAATGATTTTTTTTTTTTTTTGCTGTTCCTGAGGGCATTGGCAAGTCTGTCTTTGCTGATGATGGAGCTCTGTGGAAGAGAGGCAGGAACATTGAGCATCTAGTTGGTAAGGTCCAAGAGGCAATAAATTGTGTTGTTGAGTGGGGGTTTGACTGGGGGTTCAGGTTCTCAGTGGAAAAAACTAAACTTATGTTCTTTACCAAAAGGAAGTTGAGTGAGGATTTAAAGTTAAAACTGTACGGTGAGGACATTGAAAGGGTAAGCACTTTCAAGTTTTTGGGTGTTGTCTTTGACTCACGGATGTGGTGGAGGGCCCACATTGATAAAGTTGAATCAAAATGTAGAAAGGTAATTAATATCATGAGATGTGTGGCTGGGAGAGAATGGGGGGTGAGTTGCTCTGCTTTAAAAAGACTCTATCAGGCTCTGATAAGATCTGTGTTTGATTATGGTTGTGTGGCGTACGGTTCAGCTGCCCCGTCTGTGTTAAAATGACTGGATGTAGTGCAAGCTCAGGCTTTGAGAGTGTGTTGTGGTGCTTTTAAAACTTCTCCAGTCAACGCACTGCAGGTTGAGATGGGAGAAATGCCACTGGACCTGAGACGGAAACAAATTACTGTTAATTATTGGATTCATCTCAGAAGTGATGGTGAGGCACACTCGACCAGGGAGGTGCTGTTGGATTGCTGGTAGTATGGGAAAGGTCAGAGGGATCACTTTGGAAAGACAGGAAACCAGTTAGCCCAGGAGTGTTGTGTAGCTGATTTAAACATCTGTCCTGCTCTAGTTTTTCCTGCAGTGCCTCTTTGGCTGTTTGTGTCATCGGTTGTTGACTGGCATCTTCTTGACCTGAAAAGAAAGACAAAAGGGAAAACTGATCTTGTTGCAGCGTTTCATTTCCATGTCCAGCAGCAGTTTGTTACCTTCATTCATATATTTACAGATGGAGCAAAAAAACCCAGATACCAATAAAACAGGATTTGGAGTGACCGTTCCTTCTAGGAACATAAGTATTAATAGAAGGACCTCTGATGCCCTCGGGGTGTACACTGTGGAGATGGCGGCCATTTTGGTAGCTCTAAAGTGGGCAGAGACGGCAAAGCTGAGGCGGGTGCTGGTGTGCTCTGATTCATCCTCTGTTCTTTCAAGTCTACAGTCCTTTTGCTCAAAAAACCAGACCAGGCATGTTATTTGACATTTTGTTGTGTGTATCCACGCTAACTCAATGTGGTAGCCAGGTTAATTTTCTGTGGGTACCAGCTCATATGGGAATTAGCGATAATTAAAATGTGGATAGAATGGCAAAATTAGCCTTAAATAAAAGATCTATAGACATGAACATCAATAGTAGCTAGTCTGAGGCAAAGAGTGTTGTGTGGGAAAAGATCAAAGAGGAATGGCAGAAGCGGTGGGATGCTGGGACTAAGGGAAGGCATCTGCACCACATTAAGAAGGATGTAAATGGTCTCAGGGTTCAAAGAGGTAGCAGAAGGGATGAAGTGGTTATTACAAGGCTGCGGCTTGGGCATTGTGCTCTAAACAAAACGCTGCCAATGATGGGGAAACACGGGACAGGGCTGTGTGAGGTGTGTCAGGAGGAGGAGGAGACGGTGGAGCATGTGTTGGATTCTTCACTGGTCTGGCCTGGAGGTGAAGACCATGGCCCCAAGGGAAGCGCTGAGGGCGCAGGACAGTAGTCTGGCATGCCAGACTGACTTTATTTATGTGTTACACACATATAAAAAGTTTCCCCATGTATCCCTGAGCATGGAGAGACAGTCTGGCGTGTCAGGCTAGCAGGATGGCTAAGACGCACCACCATCGGGTGGTGAAGAAGCTCCCTGGACGCTGCAGCTGATTACCATCATCATCATCTGGACGCTTCTGGATTCATTCACTGGTACTCAACACAGTACTGGAACTACAGACCAGGGACTCTTTCTTTTCTTTTGTGTGCTCTGAGAGCAAAGCGGCCTCACCACTCCCAAGCATCGCTCAGGCCTGCAACTTAAGATGGCAAGCTGGCAGGTGTGTGTTTGACTTGTGAGTGGGACCCTCATGCCTTAGTTTGGACTTTAAAACCTCTAAAACAGATGGATTTCGGTTGCTATTTACTTTATTGTTTCAGTAAATTATGATTTTTACTTTTAACTTCTGGTTTGGTGCTTTGCTTCATTCAACAGCGTGTGTTGTGACTGACTTGACTCACGGAGAGTAATAGACCACATTGGAGTTCCGACTGCGCATGTGCGAAAACCCGCTGTTTACTTCCGGTTCAGGGGTCAAGGCATATAAACAACCTCTTCTCGCCACAGCTCTCCCTTGTTGTTCAGCTTGTTCCATCGAAACTATGCCCGTGTGTGCCGTTATAGGTTGTGGTAATGGCGATTATACGCTGAACGAGTAGGGATCTATTGACTGCCGAGAGCACCATGGGGTGAAACAAGGTGTGGGGGAGATGTATTTGCCCCCCCCACCGTTCGAGCTGAGTAGAAAGGCTTGGGTGAAGCTCATCAACAGAAAGGACGAAATAACAGATGGAATAATCTTACTTTTTTAAGTAATTGTGTATGTTATTTGTGTATGATATTTGTGTATGATAGTACGATTTTAAAATCATACTTTTTCAGTTAGTGCTACATCGGTCTCTCTCTAATGATCTTAACCCGTTCGGCCCCCACTTCAACATGAGTAAAAAGTGAATAAAATGCCATGAGGACGATTTCTTTCAATTGTGTCTCAAGCAAGAAGCCGTAATCTCATAAACTGAATGCTCAAACTGCACTTTGACAACCGAGTGTTTGTTTTATAACAACTTTAAAATCCATATGCAACAATTTGACACGCTTTTGTCACCTGCACCTCCCGACACAAAACGCCAACATGTTGGATATTGTATGGACCTAGAAAAGATACACTTTAACGTGACACCAGGCAGAATATTGTCTGAGCTGACCACCTCCCGTCAGGGGCAAAACAAACCGAAAATCGATCCTCACATTTCACAGCCAACTTTCAGCTCCAACTTTTTGCATGCTTCTCACACACATCTTCACCAAATCTCAAAGGAATCCAAACCAAACACAACATATTTTTATACATATTTTATTTCTTTACCGTTTTATGGTCGTTCACCACCTATCCACACTCCCCTCTGATCAAAATTAAGGGCATAATCACTGTCCAACAATAGAGGTCCGTAGCGATCGGCGCTCGACTTTTCCTCTTCTTTCGCGGTCGGCAGCTTGTTGATGTTGAAAAAGGAGGCACCGTATGCCACAGCTACAAGTTCAGCTTTTTTTTTTTCCAAGGTGGAGATACCCCTGTCTCTCAAAAACTTCACCAAACGTTCTCTCTCCCACAATAACAATTCATCATACGAGACCACCTTGCCCCATTGTTTATATGCCTTAACCTTTCACCCTACCCACAACCCCCTGCACTCACGGAACTCCAATGTGGTCTATTAAGTGAAGAAGTTGCTTCCCATTATTCAATAAGTATATATATATATATATATATATATATATATATATATATATATATATATATATATATATATATATATATATATATAAGGATCTGGGAGGCCCTTACCTCAGACAGTTGTTAAAGGTTACACATATTATGAGTGCAAATGTTTTGCATTGTTTGTAGTTTATTTTGACTTTGAATGATCTGTTTTTTTTTATACATTTTGATTGCAAAAGTTCTGCTTTCTTAGTATTTTATGAGTACAAATCTTTGTAATACATTTTGAGAATGTTATTTTTTTTTTTTTACTAAATTTGAGTACAAATGTGAGTGACATTTTTGCAATAAAATTTGTTTAAAAAAAAATTGGATTGTGATGGTAGTCTCATTCCAGAATGTAGGAATCAGTTTAAATATCTAAACTGAGTGGAAATTTGACATTAAAAAGATTCACAAGGACCACACTTAGATGTAAAAAAGACGTCAAAAAGGACCACATTTGCGCGTAAAAAAGACGTCCCACAAAGACCACATTAGGACAAGAAATAGCCCTCATATAGAAGTACTCTGGACGTCACAAATCGATGTTTAAAAGACGTAGAAAAAAAGACTTTGTCTGGAGCAACGATCTGCACCTTCTGCTGACCCGAATTAGACGTCCAAAAATGAAAGTTAAAAAGACGTCGTATGAACGTCCCTTTGCGCAGTGTGTGTGTGTGTGTGTGTGTGTGTGTGTGTGTGTGTGTGTGTGTGTGTGAGAGAGAGAGTGTTGAGTGGAGGAATGGTTAAGGTGTGTGCAAGTACATGCATATACATTAGAACAGGGCCCCAAGGAAGAGTAAAGTTAGTGAGGACAGTCCTTCCCACCACCCTCACTTTCACTGTATGTTATTGCTTATTTATTTGCTTATTTCATAAGTTAGTGAATACCATGTTTTGTAATGAAGCTCCAGCATATGCATTAAAATCATTTCTATATTAATTAAAATATAGTGTGTTGTATGATAGAATAAGGAAACAGTTACAGTCAAAACATGTGGCTTTTTTTTTTTACCTCTAAGTGCAGTATCTTTTAAATAAGTAACTGAAAGCAGTTTTTGAATTGAAAATAATACCTCAATACATCACCACCTTTATTGAAAATCAGGACAGATATATTCAAATAAACATAAATAAATTACAAAAAAGGGCTTTTGTCTCAGGTACATGGAGTTTTAGCATTCGACCATCATCAGTTTAGCATAATTCCTTTCAAATCTGTCTCCTTCTGTGGGGATGGTATACCGGGAGGATCTAGTGCCACTTGAAACGTGTTGAAGTGTAAAGTGTACTTGAAACGTGTTGTTGAAACGTGTATGATTTGAAAAAGGTTTACCGGTATACCGCGACAGCCCTACGCCCTCGTCACAGAGGTTGAAACAAGGAATTCACCATTTTGAAGAATTTAAGGAGAAAACAATAGAAATTTGTCCCAGATAAATTTGAAAAAGACCTCAGAAAAATAGATAAACAGGTACAGTTGAAAGTCTCAAAAAATCTGTTTAAGAACATTAACATAGTTCACACTCAGCATTTCAGTGTGTTACTTTGTGGGGCATTATTATCACACATTACAGTAACTGAAAACACGTTCTCAAGTTTAACCAGACTTGTTGTTTATGTTGCCTGTTTCTCGAATTAATTTTAATTTCACTTACACAAACAAACTTTATTTGAAATAAATGACTTTGTTTAACCAACTGATTTCTTCACATGAATCATAGAAAAACATTCAGTGCAAGGAAACAAAAGCTCAGTGTGAGTTATGAAGAATCTCTCTCAGTCGTGATACCTATATATAAAATTACATTACGTGTTTTGTAGGAGTGAAGTGAAGATATGTACTGAAGGGCATTCAGTTTACTCCACTTCATATAGTTCTCATCAACCCATATGCATGATTCCTGACTGCCTGGTAAAGTGTGTAATATTTCCAGGTCAGCATTTGCACTCATTCCAAATAACCAACTGAAGAAAAAGTGAATTTATGAGATGTTTTCTGCAACTTCTTGGTCAGAAATTCTATTTAGGAACGAGATTTAAAAACTTTTTGTGATACTAGCTTGCACATTTGCCTCATTTATTAGGTAAACTCCAGAGCTCCACTGAATGTTGGTGACCTATTCACACGGCTCATGAATGGCAGAATGTGAGTTTCTGTGTGCGGTTATAGAGAAAGTAATATTTGCATATGCAGCAAGTTGTGTCGGTCTTAATGGTTTTGTGCTGTGTAGGATGTGTCTGTGTTGGTGGGCATGCAGACGCGCACAAATGGCCAAAGCAGTGGATGTACGTGTGTATAGTTATCGTGTGTGGGCGTGGACAAAAGTTATATGTGAGCGTGCATGTGTTTGCTCGGGAAATGCTGTGACAGTGTGCCGTGAAGACCAGTGAAAGAGTGTGAAAGGTTTATAATCCCATTCAATAGAAGCCATTCAACATCGGAATATTTGTGTCTAACCAGCAGAAATCATGAATTCAGTCTGTCACCTGCCCGACAATAACTTTCACACTTGCTTTGATTGGACAATAATAAAAGAATGATCAATAGCAATAAATGTTCTTAATGCATCAGGAAAACAAAGTAATTTTACAACCATTTTTCAAATCATACATTTTTATGTGCTTCTTCAGAATGGACAAATGGCTCCTCTGTGGCATGCAGTATTGCTTTGATGAGAGGTCTGCACTTGATATTGACAAAGTGTTCATTTCTGCATATTTTCTCGAGCGTGAGAGTCCTGTTTTTGATGTTCGTGTTCCAATGCCATTTCCTGGAACACCATGTTCATTGGCTGCGCAAACATTGTTGACCTACTCTTGACCACATTATTTAAAGCACACATAAGGTTTAACTCACAACCATTATGAGTGTTAACGAAAAACAATTATCCACTCAGACTGCAGTTAAGAACATTTTACATCTTGAGAAAAAAATGTAAAAGTTCCTCTATTGATGCAGAGAACTGGTGAGCCACCAGGCTTGTAGAGACCTTGCTGTGATAATTCACTCAGTATAGTTGCTGCTTACAGGTCTTGAATGATAAAGAAAATATATAGCTGTAAAGAATGACCTTGAAATCAAGGTACTGTCAGCTGCATGATCAAAGCATCCAGTAGTTGCTTTCTTTTGAGTCGCAAATGCCTCTGAAGGTTTTGCATAATCGCCGTGCACCAAACTCCCACTGGGGCCGCCAGGATTCCAGCTAAATCTCTTAGCTGAAAATGTCTTTCTGCCACCTTGCTTCCCACCTACCCCTCCACAGCTGAAATAATAAAACAATTGATAAGGTCATTTGGGAGTGTTTAGTCACTGCTGAACACCTTTAGGAGGCTGGAGAAATAGAACTGTCTTGCAGAGGCATGGCAGCGTATCGGAGTGCACCAGCAGTCAAAGGGAGCTCAGGCGAGACGAGCTGTAAGTGGATCCTCCACCTGATGTCCGCATCAGTTTCATCTGACTGATTTCTGTCTCCACTGGTCCCAGTCGACAGGCCGGGGAGGGGAAGGGGGCACTTGCTCATCACTGCCAGATGGCCACAACCTACTGATACTGAGCAAAGCCTGCCTCATGATTAACTTCCTGTTTATTCTTCAATTATTTGTGCTTTTGCCTCTCAGGTTGGCTGACTGTGATTTTTTTTTTTTTCAGGGAGTGTGTGTGTGTGTGTGTGTGTGTGTGTGTGTGTGTGTGTGTGTGTGCGCGCGGGGGGGGGGGGGGGGGGGGGTAGTTGTGCTTGGATGTTATTAGTTTTTTTTTTGGGGGGGGGGGCAGAAAGTTACCAACAGGCTGATGGCATGAAAGCGTCCCTTACAATACAAACAGCATGAAGTATTGCTGCTTTCAACATTGCAAGGTTGGCATTGATATATTCATTAACTCTGAATATATAAGGCACCATATGAGAAGCAGGAGCGTAATCTTTCACAAAGCCTTTGAATTTAGTGCAGCGGAAGACCTGAAAATACAACTAGTAAACAGTAACCGTCTCTGCAGGGTTCACTGATTATTGTGCTTGGAGTTACCTGCCGCTCCATCTCCCCTCTCCTGTCGGCTAGAGGTGACAAGTTTGTATTGATCAATTTTACATGGCATGTCAGCCAGAAAAATGGGATGCCAGGAGTGTGGTTTGGATTTCCACAAGGGGGGAGATTGAATATAAATTTCTAAATTGCCTTGTGTGCGTTTCAACTCTTTTCTGTCACTCAACACGCTTCATAGTTTGCCTTAGTGGATCTGGCTTTCTCTTCCCTCTCAGCAAGGGATACAAGTATTTTATATTTCCATTTTGTTGTTCTTATAGTCAAAAGAAAAAGAAGAGAAGTGTGCCAAATGAAGGGCTGAAGAGGAGGAATTGGAGGCTGGTGATGGCAGCAGTAGTGGCGGCGGAGGAAGGAGGGGGAAGGTTGCACAGTGCTCATCAGCAAGCTGCCATGACGAACTGCCATAGCTGTCAAGGGCTATGAGAGATCTTTTGCCAAGGTAAGGCAAATTCCTCCTCGTTCAGTCCTAATAGGACTGTCAGGCCTTCAGAACAGGGAGGGAATGTAGTAAGCCCGGAGCTCAGCGTTCTCTTCAAGACTGCTGCACTGAGGCTACCTCATGCCACATGCAACAAAGGCCCCTCAGTGAGACACACAGGCCAACACAGAGAACTCGTGACAGGCTTCACTGTAAAAGCACCAGCTGGGTCTGAGGCAGCTGTACGGAGTTGAAAATAACCCTGAAGCCAGCAGTGTGTCTCGCACTATGTAACTTTTTAAAGACTTGTTACAACATTCACACACTTCACCTTCTACTTTAGTTTGTTCCCCCTTTGTCATTTTTCTGTATATTGCGTTCAATTCCAGGTGCAGTAACCCAGGCATTTTAAAGTCATTCATTCTGATCCAAAGAAGATAGTTATATGTATGGAAAGATAAGGATGATTCGAAAGCTGCAGGCTCTTTTTCCATCTTTTTATTTTTTTTTGTGCAATGCATTGCCTGCTATTGTGAGATTCAATAAGATAAGGTTTCAAGTTTAAAATGAACCGTACCTTCACACAAATGAAAGAACCAAACACTGCTGTTCATTCAAATCAAAAAGACAAAGACACATCAATAATAATAAGTTCAACAGGTTGCTGTAGTCATATCATCTTTTCGTGAAGTGTTACATGAAGAGTACGAGTTAACTTTCATAAGCACAGCAGGTATCAATTAAAATACTTTGCAGTAATATTTGTAACCACCATATTAATAATGATCATGAATGGGAATGAAATATAGTAGATTCATTGACAATTTGAGTCCATTGTACTCTGTTAAAATACATTCCTTACATTTCCTGGCTCTGTTTGACTCTGTAAATTGAAGGATTGTGTTCCAACTTTTTGCTTTATTTGTTTAAATGTAGAGTTGACTTTTGAGGGCTTTTGCTTCTTTGTTCACAAAAGCTGTAATTACTGACTTCCTGCTGACTCCACACTTATCAATGAGCCTTGTATATTTATGTTATGTATAATTGTATTCCAAAAAAGTCACCTTCTTTTGCTTGGGAGTGAAAAACAGTGTCCAAGTTAGGCATACTTTAGCCACATATGAAAGTATATATGTAAAATGTGTCCAATTATATACAGACGTGGACAAAATTGCTGCCACCCTTTGTTTAACGAAAGAAAAATCACAGTGTTCACAGAAATAACTTGAATCTGACGAAAGTAATAATAAAAATTTCTATAAAATTTAACTAATGAAAGTCAGACATTGTTTTTCAACCATGCTTGAACAGAATTATAAAAAACAAAATAAACTGAAGAAACAGGCCTGGACAAAAATGATGGTACCCCTAGAAAAAGACTGAAAATGATGTGACCAAAGGGACATGTCAGTCCAAGGTGTGTCCACGAATTAGCATCACAGGTGTCTACAATCTTATAATCAGTCAGTGGCTCATATATAGGGCGACAGGTAGTCACTGTTGCTTTTGGTGACATGCAGTGTACACAGCAAATTTTCCAGTGTTGAATTAACTCTGCTGCGGGCAGCGCAGAGATGCTAACAGCTAGAGCTAGAGCTAGCTAGCTCTTTACTAGCGGTAAACAAAGTGAAACCAGCGCGGCTGCCCGCAGCTGGAGACAGCGCGGAGTGATATGAGGGGAGAGAAAATAGTGCCAAGCGTTTACGAGGCCTGACTTTTTCGTGGACAACGGTTTTGTGATGCAAATATATCACTCTTTCGCACACATATTGGTTTGAGAAGAAAAACGCTTTATTTTCGGGACCCCGGCAAACTTGCCGGACTACTTTCCTCTGGACCTAAACCGGACAGGATGTCCGCTCACTGGACGCTGTCAGGGGTAATGTGTGAATGAACAACACTGCTGACGGGGATGCCATACAGATTCATATCAAAAATCCCGAACTATCCCTTTAAAGAGTGGTCTCATATATACACTTTTGTAGTATTAAAATCTCAACACTGACCCGTGTTAATTTTCTAATACTGACACTCTGTAGAGTTATATTAATATTCCTCTCTGTTGACCAGTGTTTCTATTTAACTCTATACAGTGTTAATTCTTAGCATGAACACTTTAAAGTGTATATTTTAACACTTACATTTAACACTACAACAGTGTATATATGAGACCACTCTTAACACTTTCAGAGTTAATTCAACACTGGAAAATTTGCTGTGTACGACACTCAACATGGACCACAGGAAGCAAAGGAAAAAGTTGTCTTAGGAGATTAGAAAGAAAATTATAGACAAGCATGTTAAAGGTAAAGGCTATAAGACCATCTGCAAGCAGTTTGATGGTCCTGTGACTACAGTTGCACATATTTTTCAGAAATTAAAGATTCATGGGACTGTAGCCAACTTCCTGGATGTGGCTGCAGGTGTAAAATTGATGACAAATCAAAGAGATAATATGAATGGTAACAAAAGAGCCCAGAAAAACTTCTAAAGAGATTTAAGGTGAACTTCAAGCTCACGGAACATCAGTGTCGAATCGCACCATCCCTCGTTGTTTGAATCAAAGTGGACTTCATGGTAGATGACCAAGGAGGACACCATTGTTAAAAACAAATCTTAAAAAAGCCAGACTGGAATTTGGAAACTACATGTTGACAAGCCACAAAGCTTCTGGGAGAATGTCCTATGGACAGATGAGACAAAAATGGAAGATTTTGGCAAGGCACATCAGCTCTATGTTCACAGAAGGAAAAATGAAGCATATTAAGAAAAGAACACTGTCCCTACTGTAAAACATGGAGGAGGCTCTGTTATGTTCTGGGGCTGCTTCGCTGCATCTGGCCCAGAGTGTCTTGAATCTGTGCAGGGCACAATGAAATCTCAAGACTAACAAGGGATTCTAAAGAGAAATGTGCTGCCAGTGTCAGAAAGCTTGGTCTCAGTCGCAGGTCATGGGTCTTGCAACAGAACAATGACCCAAAACACACAACTAAAATCACCCAAGAATGGCTAAGAGGAAAACATCGGACTATTTTCAAGTGGCCTTCTATGAGCCCTGACCTAAATCTTATCGAACATCTTTGGAAGGAGCTGAAACATGCTGTCACCCTTCCAACCTGAGGCAACTGGAGCAGTTTGCTCATGAGGAGTGGCCAAAGCACCTGCTGAAAGGTGCAGAAGTCTCATTGACAGTTACAGGAATCATTTTATTACAGTGATTGCCTCAAAAGGTTGTGCAACTAAATATTAAGTTAGGGGTACCATCATTTTTTTCCAGGCCTGTTGCATATGTTTTTTTTTTTTTTCAAAATAATTCTGTTGAAGCTTGGTTGAAAAAGGAATGCCAGACTCTCATTGGTTAAATTTCATAGAATTCTTATCTATTAGTACTTTTGTCAGATTGAAGTTATTTCTCTGACCACTGTGATTTTTTTTTTTCATTAAAGAAAGGGTACCAACAATTTTGTTCACATGTAATGTGTGTGTATATATATATATATATATATATATATATATATATATATATATATATATATATATATATATGTGTATATATATATATATATATATATATATATATATATATATATATATATATATATATATATATATATATATATATATATGTGTGTGTATATATGTATATATATATATATATATATATGTATATATATATGTTCAATGTGTAATTTTTGGAGTGTGTTTGGGTTTAATTCTAGTCCATTACTTTTCTGTGTGAAACTGGCTTGTTGTCAGAGTATGCGTGGCTTTTACTCTGGCTTCCTCATAGAGTGAAAAGAGATTTGTGACGTCTCTCTGTGTTTGCCCATGATGGTTGGCCGACCTGTCCTGAATGTACCCTGCTTTTCATCGGGGTATAGAAGATGGATGGATGGATGGATATCACTGCATTCGGTAGCTGTGGAAAGGTTAGCCATGGTGATGCAATGATCCCTGACAGTTTATTTTGTACAGGTTGAAGAAATGCTTTGGGCTTTAGCTGTGCCGCGATGTCACGGAGGCGAGTGACTCATGAAAGTTAATCCTGGTGTCTTCTGCTCTGCAGTGTGGGCTCCTGAACGTCAAATTCCCTGCAGCATCTGCTTCATATGGCATTGCTGAGTGCTGACTGCAGCTTCACTACTGCCCTCTCGGAGTCCTATATGAGGTGCTTAGTACCTCGTTATAAGGCAATGAGGTAATATCAGGGAGGGTTGTCTCCCTCAAACTCTCCATTTCACCGCCTCTGTTGTCATCTTACTGAATATGCTGCCTCATTCAAGTTCGGTTCTGAGAGTCAGTCACACGTAGCAATGTCCTTTGAGCGGAAAGAGAAAATATGAATACTTAATCCCTACAGTAAGAGAATTTAGTGGCTATATAATGCCTTTCGTGACATTTTGCTGGCATGGTTTGGATCCACTTGGGCCACTTCAAGCAGTCAATCCTAAATTGGACTTTGGGACCCTCTTGGGTCAGGGCCGTAGATCACAGAGGGGACTGAGGTGTTGATGGGATATGCACATGTTAAAGAAAACCAGAACAACACAGTTAAAAAAAAAGCAAAGCAGATTTTAAAATCTGATCATTGATCTTATTTTGTTCTTTTTATTGTTCAGAGATTGGTTTGAGTTTAATGTTTTAAAGATTTAAAATCGGGGTCCGCTATCATTTTGGCTGTACGACTCAGAAGAGAATATGTTACAACTACAAGGCATCGTTGAGCAACAGTACACTTTATGTGGTTCAAGGTCAGGCCAAAAGTCATATACATTTTTGTAAATTAAATATTGCCAGCCTAATGTTGTGAAGAAACAGTCATATAATGTAGTGCATTAGTCATATCCATGATGACATTGCCAAAAGTTTAATGACAACAAAAGTATTTGAAGTCACAAGATTTCAACACAATTGAATGGAAATGGATGTTTTTGGATCAGCTGTGGCTGTTAATGATCAGGATCCTCCACTGCTATAATCATAAAACTGAAATGAGGAGATGTTTTTTGAAGGAAAAAGGAATCTTTGATACCCTGCTCAAGTGACAAACGTTTTTCTGAGATACTTAATTTTTTTTTTTCCATCAAACTCTCAGCATGTACTTCCACTCCTTTAATTGATTAAACTCTATCAAACACATTAAAAATCTCCCAAGGGAATTTAATCATCAGTCTAACCAGTGTGAAGAGTACTGCATGCCTCTTTGTTCTACCATGCTCAATGACCCTCACACATTACATGTCAGCTCAGAATTATTAATTATGAGTCGGTTGAGCGGCGTCCGAGAAACTGGAACCCATATTTCATGTGGTGAAGACACATGCCACCAAGATTAGACTTAGTTTTTTTTTTTTTTCTAGAGTGTAAATGTCTGAAGAGTAATGCAGCCCCACTGAAAAGATTTTTTTACTGCAATGTAAGGTCACACTGATATGACAATTGAAGTGAAAATACATTATTTTTACATGTTTGTTTCAGAAAAGTTATATGGTAAAGCTTTAAAAGCAGTGTACATTCACACTGTAATGTCAGAGGCACAAACACACTCTAGTTTTCCTGTATAGTCACCAATGGGTGATGTTTGCTTTTGTTATAAAACCACACACACGCATTCAGAAGAGTATGCCAGCAACTCTAGCTATGGGAGAATAGAGACATTCATATGGACAGACGATCAAGTTAGATTGTGATTGTGGGTGACTGCCAACTACAGAAGTATGACCTCCCAGGAGAATATGGAGACTATGTCACAAAGGCTTTGCCCTTTCACTCACAAACATGTGCAAACAGAACCCAAGATGTAAGCAATCTGTTTTCAGGTCTTAAATCTAACAGTGGGGAAAAAGGCATTTCAAGCAAAACACAGACAGTTAATGAGATAGTAAACTATATCTAAATATTCAATATGTGCAGAATATTAACATACAAGAATAAAAACCCTCAAATTGCTTTGGCGTCCTATTTCACTGCTGCTGTTGTCTCTTCCTGAATTGATGTTAGGAAATGTGACAAGATTGGCTCACTACACCATGATGTGGTATAAATGTGATACTATTTTTATAATTGTTTTCCATGTGTTTTCTGCACACATGCACGCACGCACACACACCTTTTTCTGGACTGAATATGATGTGATGATGCAATATTCCAAGCTCACAGTTCATGGGAGACCTAAGTATGTCACAACCGTCAAATATAATTCTGAATTGCTTAGTTCAGATTAAACTAATTCCAAATAAAAAAAAAAATATAGACAGAGAGTATAACATGAGTCTAAGTACCTGTAACAGTCAACTATCAATAAAGTACCAGTATCAGTGAAAAAGTGTCAATATGTACGAGAAATAGAGATTAATTTGTTTGTGAACTTGATGTTGTTTTTTCAGTTTTTTTTAAAATAACCATTTCTCATTGTAAAAATAATCTAAACAAAACACAAATATACTTTGCGAGTCTTGCTTGAGTTTATGAAGACCGGTTAGCGATGAAGGTGAGTTTACACTGCAGATCAGGAAAGAGACTATGACTAAGCCGCACTTCAATCTCTGCTCCGTGAGGAAGGGTTTGATTCTTTGTGGTGGCTTCTCTGTCTAATCACGAGGAAACCCCATTGCACATACAAAGAGTAGGATTAGGTGAGCAGAGGTGTCGTGGCAAATTCACTTTTATACAGCTTTTGAGGCACCAGAAGGAAACCTTGTACCCAGTTGTCATTAGACTGCAAACTCCGTCTCCAGTTCAGGCTGAATGAGTTTCAATTTAAGGTGGGCATTATTGATCCAAACGGGAGCGTGGACAGTCTCCCCAAAGTCTGTCTCTTTGCCAATTATCACATTTCCGCCTGCGATTGGAGGGATTCCCTAATGGTTCTCTCAGTGAAACATCTTACATTTAAACACGATAAATGACGAGGTAGATTGATAAGCAGGATTCGGTTCTTACCACTCAGTCCATGCAGCAGTAAAACCAAGTTTATTTAGTTTACTTCCACGATGCACTGCACTGTGTGTCTAATCCTAAAGTTTGTACTCAGCTCAAACCTTCCAGGAAAAAAACAAAACAAAACATTTTGCACAAATGTCACTGAGGGACCACTTTCATACCAAGTTAAGCTGGCTTTGGGTGCACACTGCCAGGGGCAAACAGTCCATGTCCTCTGTAAGTCATGTTCATTGTCAGACTGTCGTAAGACATTAATTTGAACTCTACAGAGACTCAAGAAAGTCACATCAGTTTCTCTAGGCCAAACTAAATATACTCATACTTCTATTTTGTGTGAAACTGGGCTCTTCAGTACATGTGTACAATTCTGCAGTTGTAGTGGCCATGCAATGGCTTTTCACTCTTGATCGACCAGATTCCTGGTTTGAGGCTTTGGGGCTTTTCTCAATAGAGTAGCTTTTTCTATGTGTGCATGAATTTTTTTCAGGATATTCTATTGCAGTTCAACAGTCCCAAACCATGCATTTGGGGCCTCTTATTGTCTCTATTTTGCACATACATGTGAATGTGAGAGTTTGTGCTTAGTTGTCTATCAGTGGACTAGTGACCAGCAAGGTGTGTAAACCTACTTCAGTCAGTTAGGTAGACTTCCTGCACCCCGCTACCCTGACTTGGATGAAACAGTATTGAAGATGGATACATTTTTTCTGTGGATGTCCAAAATATTAGAAGATCACTGAAAAGGCAATAGATTATAGTTTTGGGTTGTCTTTTTTTGTTTTAAAGAAATGTAATTCTTGTAGTTCTAACATTTCGATTTTAATGACATATAGGCTAAATTCATCAAGAACAACACAAAAAAGGCTTGACATTTTCAGTGTACATGTGATACATTGAAAGGCATAACAGAGGATTTTCTCAAAAAGTTGAAGCCAAACGTCTGTTACTCGCTTTTTGAAAAACGTGCATGTGCCAGACCGTCCTACCTGCTCTACTACTCCTCCCGAGGAAACGCCTATCTCAAATGTCGGGACTCTTTCTTCCCAGGCCTTTCTCTTCTTCTCATAAACTTCGTGCACAGTTTTCCTCTTGCGACTTTCTGCCATTTCGAAGTATGCGGTGAACTCCATGCTGCTACACTGACTGGCTCAAACCGAAGCTCACAGGCTACATAAACACTCTGCATGCGCATGCGCAGATAACGGGAACGAGCGCGCTTGACGGCGTTACGCAAGCATTTCTCCAGCGTGATTGACATGTTGGAGGACCAATAGTTGAGATTCACATCCTGAATTCATAGGCTAAGAACATCGTCCACTATACCTTTATTACCTTATATTTAACACAGATTAAATTAAGGGAAAAAATCCTTTTAGAAACTGCACTCATACACTTGACATGGTCAAGTCCCTTTCACAAGAGACAACCAATTTATTGAAAACAATGTTGAGTATGAGCTCTTTCCCTCCCATCTTTTTCTTTTCTACAAAGTCTTTATTTCTTCTTTATATTTACTTTGTTGTTGTCTTTCATCATTCTTTGACTCACTTTTTTAGCTCATTACTTTTTCTCCATGCTGGAGACCTTAATCAGAAAATAACACTGTGAGACTTTTATTTTTTAAACCAATAAACTGAGGTAGACTACTTAAAAATTGTAAGTATGTCTACCTTTCACGTAGCACAAATTTAACTTAAATGCAAGTATTATTGTTAAACACTCAAAGAAAACTGTGAAGTGCTCTTCTCAGGAACTCATGTGAGATCTGTCTTATTAAAAAGAAATACATTGCCAACTTCTGATTCAGTTTATGTGTGGGAAACATTTGTGTTAAAGAACATTTATAAAACTTTAAACTATGTGAACATTGAACTTGGCGCTTTCTTTGACCAGAGTGATATGAATTGAATACAAAACACCCATTTCCTCTTCCTTTGAAAGAGCAATCTTATTGGGTAAAGAAATGTGAAATGAATGCTTAAAAATATAAATAATTTAACTATATATTGAGAATGAGATTCCATGATGTTGGGCTGATTGAAATGAACAAACTTTTGTTTTTTTTTTTTTTGTTTTTTAATTGTGAAGTGGCTGGTTACACTTTTTTTCCATCTCTGGAAAAAGGTGCCATCCATTATGTGAAATCTCTGCAGGAAAACTAATAATTCATATACGAATTTGTGATAAATCGGAATGGCCATATTTATAATGGTTTTCACCCCGTGCTTTTCTTTGATCATGAAGACATTTTTGTTTCCAATTAAAAAATGAAAAAAGAAGTTGTGTCTTTGGGTCAGTGTTCCTCCTGGTTATGTGACGTGGAGAAGCTTTCAAAGTAATTTTATAATTTAAAGATTAAATGGCTAGTCACTTCAGATTGGGATCCAGTAATCCCTTAATGTCATTTCCTGGTGCACAGCGGAGCGGTGAGTAAAGTGACATTTGGCGCCAATGCCCCCAGTGACTCAAAAACACAAAAAGAGCAACAACAACAACAACAACAACAAAAAACAAAAACTAATACTAAACAATAATAAACTAACAATGTATGTGATAAACAGCTTAGAACATTGGATAGTAGTTTGAGTGGTAATTAGTAGCAAAACTGAACCAACCAGCTGCTGTTTGGGGCGAATTATGTGGCATCCGTTTCTATCTAGTTTATAAACACTGTAAGTTAACACTCAGGATATTTCCTGAAATTACAAAATAATGAAGCACCCCACCTAAGAAATTTACCACCAGTTTCCAATGCGTGTGATGTATTTCTGGCTATTCAACATTCTTGAAGCGAGTGGGTGAAGTTCTGCAAAGGACACCACCAACAGACACCATCATTTTACTGGGCGAATTCCACGCTCAAGTTGGCAATGACAGGATAAGATGGAAAAGCCTACTCAATCTGAATCCAAACAGTAAATTATTTTTATCCTGCGCTCGTCATGGGTTCCCCATAAAACAAACAAACAAACAAACAAACAAACAAACAAACAAAAACTCATGTTCATAAACAAGGATGACCTTGGCAGCAAGGTCATCCTTGGTCGCAGCATTCCTTGGTTCTTAGGTCAATGCTAAACTTTATTGTTCTTCCAGCTGACCAGAGATCATATGTTCTGGAAACTCACATGAAGTAGGGTGCAGAACTGTCATTTAGTCGCTATCTGAAGTGTAGACCTGGCAAACTCAAGCACAGAGTCAGAGTATGTTGGTAAAGGCTAGCCCTGGCCTTTAAAAAAAACAAAAAAAAACAAAAATAAAGGGAGACTGAAGAGTGTGTGCCAATTATGTGAGTATCACACTTCTCAGTCTCCCACTCGGATGAGTCACTGAAACTCAGATACAGTGCAGATTCTGTAATGGCCATAGCAGAACAATGGATCAGCTCTTCACCCTCACAGATTATGGAGTTGGCACGGGTGTTCACTAATCCAGTCTACGTTTCACTGTAATGCATTGTATATTTTTACTCCTTGTTTGTTTGTTTTTGTGTGTATGTCTATGCTAACTGGAACTTTTACTCCTTGTTTTCTCTAATGTGGTTTTGGGATTGTTATTATTGTTATTATCATTATTATTATATTATTATTATTATTATTATGATATTATTATTATTATTATTATTATTATTATTATTATTATTATTATTATTATTTATTTATTTGTTTTTGTGTGTGTGTGTGTGTGAATACTTAAAGCTCGTGTCCAGAGTTTTGAAGGAATGAGTTTTTTTTTTTATCCGTCTCGAGGTTTCACCCTCCCTCTGCTTTCACCAGCGACCAAGCCACGCCCCTTTAATTGTGCACGCGTCGGGTGAAAATGAGAGCCTCCGAGTCCTACAGCATCCTACATGTTTATCTGTTTATGGTGGATGTTCAGCAGACAATGGATATGGTTGGACTGGGAAGGCCTTGGGATCCTCTTGGAGGAAGTGTCTAGAGACAGGGAAGTCTGGGCATCCCTGCTTGGACTCCTGCCCATGGATGGATGGATAAAATGTAAAAATCACATTGTACCCTAATATTGTTATAATTACTCATGAATACTTTTGAAAAATATACACTGAAAGGGCCAAGTGAGGGACTTTTCAGCTCTTGTGGGGATGCAAATTGCACATAATTGTCTGCTGAAATACACTAAAAACCGACAGGAACATCTAGTAACAGGGTGTCCATTTGGCTCATGCCCTGGGAGAATCAAAATCATTGCATCACATTGACCAATAAATGTTTACATCAATTTATCTCACTCCTTTCCTGACAAAGTGAAAACATTTAAACACACACACACACACACACACACACACACACACACACACACACACACACACACACACACTGCAATTCACTCCAGTGGTTATTTTAAAGCGTCAAAACATAAAATGCAAAGCAATGGAGAGGAAATGCAAATTTTTCTCCAAGAACTGAGTCATTAGGTTTTCTTCCTATTTGACCATTACACCACCTAAAAGTTTTAGAATATGAAAGTTATCATCATGTTTCGGTGGTACCAAGTATAGAAATGACCGTGCAAAAATGTCACCTTGCTCTGGGTGGCATTTGTGTAACAGGAGGTGGATGCAAATTGGCTGAGAAAGATTGCCATGTCTAATGAAATCACATTTCCTTCATTCCATGTTTATAGATGAGTTTTTTTAACAGTGCTAAGCCTGCATCCATGCCTGTGTCAGTGAAGGATTCCCAATACAAAGCACAGAATAAGAGTATATCTGACTTTAAATAAAGCTGTTGAAGCTGTTCTGTCGATTCAGTGAAACCAAACAAAAGCTGCACGAGATCAGCAGCAGCACATGAGATCCAAAGCAGCTTTGCAGCAGATTAGAAGCGGGCCCCAGTCATAACACAGACAGGAAAGCTCCGGCAGAAGACAAAATGTGCTAATTACTTTTCACTCAGACTCCATTGCTTTGATAGAAGCAACCAGAGTGACTAGGCAGGGAGTGTATGATGGAAATTTGTGTCACACCTGTGAAAATGTAGAAATCAACAGGGAGCTAAACCTCACATGTCTCCAATTAACATCAAAACCTTAAGGATAATATCTTGCTTTGTTGATGCTGTTTCTCTTTAAACTGTCTTTTCATTCATATTTTTGTGTTTTGTTGAGTGTAGTGGATGTTTGTCTGGTGGCAAGCAAAGTACTGAAAGCACATACTTGTCATCTTATTTCCGCCCACATGGGAATGGACTGCTAGCAATCTGACAGACATTGTTATTAAGCTGGAATGAAAGCTGGATCCTCACCAATGCACCCTAATGATGAGTCAATTCAAGTTAGCTGGCAGTGAAGCCTCAGTGTTTTTTGGCCACATTAAGTAATTAACAAACACTGCCGTTTGTGTGCGGGATGTTGTATTGTAGGTCTGTGTGCAGAGTTTATCTGCAGCTCTGTGCTGTGCTAAAGGAGTAAAAATGAAACATTAATCCTCGCAGGAAATTTCTCTTTCACCACACTGCCAAGTCCCACCCATCTGATTCAGCACTCTCAGTCAGAGGTCTAAATGGCGTTCACTCAGCCAAAAATGTCTTCCTAATGTTTACACTGGCTTATATTAGAGAATCCGACTTGTGACATTATGCTCCGAAGGAGCCTAGGGAAAATGTCACGCTGGGTGATGAGTGTGGTGGGTGTAAAGGGAGCATGTGAAGCTCCTCCAACATAAAGAAATCTTAGAAATTATCTCTGTTTTCAGTGCAAATATTCAAATTGACAAATGAAACATTTGCTAATCTTTAAATCTTCTCTGACATGCTCAGCTCTGGAATCCGCCCAGATTAATGAGTCCTTATAATCACAATAATCCCTGTTCAATGCATATTCATAAATGCTCCCTCTTCACCTATCCCTGGGATTTTATTTCTACACCCGGCTAAACAATTGACACCTACTGATACTGGCGGCATTTGTAGGCGGGGATGAGGCAAAATGGATGAGGCAGTGGTGTCTGTGAGTTGTTACCCCACTATGATCCTGTGCACTGAGGTGAATCTGCCCTTCTTTGCAGCTGCCTCATTTGTATTGGGCAGACAGCATGTTGTGCATAAGGCGGAGACAAATTCCCCAGAGGACCACCAGCTGTATACAACATATGCCTCATGCCTCATACACAACACGCATCACCAAAAAGTGACACTTTCCTTTGCAGCATAAAAGACATATTGGAACAGGAGTGCATATTTATTTGCTTGTCAGTCAATCTAAAGGCACTTATGGGAATTGTAATAATTTGGTCACAATGATGGCTGTGTATTTCTGTATTAATTTGTGTGTGTTATCAGAGGTAAACCGTAAAGAAGTACAAATTCATTTTTTTGTACTTAAACACATTTTTAATATGATTGTATTTTTTCAGCATATATTTTTACAGATTTTGCTTTCATTATATGCGGAGATAAACTGAACTTTTCACTTGCTATAGCACTAAATCTGCTTTCTTACCTGTTTGAACCTGAGTGATAATGTTATGCATAAAACAGCAACAAAGAAAGGGACAGGTATGCCTGTAGGACAAAACATTATGGAATTATCTTTAATACAAAAGATACTGGGAGATTAAATGTCTTGTGGTATTGAATGCCATTTAGAAGTTTTGCTTGTAAATGTATCATTTGTTTTAGTTACTGCCTTGCATCATACTGCATTCAAAGTAAAAAGAGGTTAACTTTCTCCTGTTGTTCAGCCAAAAACCATCTAAAATGGCATGTTTCTTAAAAAGGACCAACAATATATCCATTTTTGCATTACTTTTTGCATCCTTTGTTTTTATAGTTTACGAAGAAAAAAAAAGGAAAGACACATAATGTTAAATTAATACTCCAATGACATCTCCCTTATTTTACCCTTTAAACTCTCTTCATCAAGCGTCCCTATTTGCTCTCCTCTGACTGAATGGAGTTTGTAGATGAACCTAGAACCTAAACCTTTTTCCCACAATTAGGTCTGAAAATGAAAAAAAAAAAAAACAAAAAAAAAAACAATGAAACACAAAATATAAAATGACAGGCCTCAAGGTCAAACCTATGGAAAAAACAGCAAAATATGAACTTCACACCCAAGAAGGTGTTCAAAACAATGGCTACACTGCAACATCACTTTTGTATTCCATATCCATGAAGTGTGAATTGACAGTGTCTCATTTTGTATATTTGTCAACCCCTCGGTGTCTCCTCTTAGTGGGCCACCCTCCATGTTTGTTTGTTTATTATCAATTTCTCTTGAGTGGAAACGTTTCTTAGCTCAGGTCTTAAATGTTTTGTCTTCATGAAAGTGATCATGTGACCATGTTTTCCCCGTGACAGGCCGCCAACCTGTCCTGAATACACCTAGTCTTCACACATGGTCGACCGAGATCAGCTGCAGTGTCTTGGCAACCCTAAGTTTTACTAAGCTGTTTCAAAAACAGATGGATTTAAAAAGGAAACGTGACTTTTTTTTTTCTCTCAATTTTAGTAAAATAAGTTATTCCATATTCACCATTTTTTCCTTTCTGTAATTTACTGAGGTAAAGCATGTACTTTTGCCACCTCCTTGTGTTGCTACAAATATTTCAGTCGTGGACCTTTCTGTGTAAAATGGCCTTACTAGCATTTTTCTTTTTTCCTGCATGGTTTCTCTAAGGTTGCTTTAATTTCCTCCCACATCAAACAGCTACGCTCAGTGGGTGTTACTGGCCTTAACTGAGGTGTTGGCCTTGAAATTTATTTGGTCCCTGGTTGCTGTAGAGTATCTCCCTGCTGTTCCAAAGATGCGGCACAAAGAGAGAATAAATTTCCCTACATGCATTGACAATTATACATACCAGCACATTCACTTTGTACAGCCATAAAAATATCTGTGGGAGGTTACACACGGGTGTGCAGGCTATTTATTTGGGATCACAGAAAGAGGAAAGATGTCAGAGGGGCATATGCTCTCCACAGTACAACTTAAATCACCTTCAGACTGTTATTCATTTATGCATTCAGAACCTGTGTGGTTTCAGCCAAACAGCAAAAGACGAAAAGGCTACTGTTGAAATGCACATCTTCTAAATGCAACAAAATTCATTGATTTATGTTGTTCGTTGACTGGTTGACACTTTGACCCTCAAGGGAATTACTGGAGATTCGAATTCATTCTTATGGCAAAAAGGTACATTCAACCAATTCCTACATTTACATCGTGATGTGATTCAAAATACAAGGAAAACCTCTCAGTTTCAGTTCTATACCTCCAAGCTTATCAATACTTCAGCCTGTGACTGCTCAGTGTAGAGTCTGTGGATGTATGTTTATTTAAGTGTAACTTGAGGTTCTAAGTAGAAAAAGAAATCGAAGTGACACTCCATGTAAACAACAATTTAAGGAAAAAAAATGTTCAGAATAAACCTCTTTCTTGTATTTTGCATTTGAAATTGATGTTGCTGAGGCTCAGTCTCAGCAGTGGTGGTGGATAAAAACAGTGGATTTACCCTCAAGAGAGAATCTGTTTTATTAATTAAATATCACCAAGGAGAAAAAAAAGAAGTCTAGGCTGTTTTGCTCAATAATAATCCCATCTGCAGTGTTACATAATTGAGCATCCAGTGACATACCAACAGTACTGCTGATTAGGGTGTATAAAAATATTCTTGCATTTCAATTTCAGATGAAGTTCAAGGAACAGTTTTTGTTTTTGCAATGTTCACATCCAGCCATCTGCCTGTTTCTGCTGGCTAATGTAGTCACTCCCAGCAGTTTCCTAAGAGTGTAGAGTTTATTGTGACAACTGGTCTGCAAATATTTTGTTTTCTCAACACAATAAAGTAGAAGTACAAATTCAGTTAAAACTTCAACTGCTCAACTTTCTTGTGTAATTGACCAAAAGTATGAACAGAAATGTAGCAAGACACACACACACACACACACACACACACAGTCCTGGCTGTTTCATCTTCTTGTGTGGTGGGTGCAGCAGTAGCTATAAATTTAATGGCAATTTTGCAGTGGATGTTAAAAGTAGTAAAGACAAGAAAGCTGTACTTGACTAAAATTCAATATTCCACTTTTATGAGTATGCAAGATTGTACTGCAGCCGCTAAGATATGTGGGCAAAAACTAATGAGTCCACTTGGACTACATATCTGGAGCCATCTTTTCTCACACCAGCTGGTGGATGTAATTAATATGTAAAGAAACCTGTTCATGGCATATCATGATTGCTGTCCTGTCAAAAATAAATAAATAAATAAACGTGCTTAGTCGAAAAAACCCTCCTTGCTGAGCAGAGACTAAGCAAACAAAATGCACAGGCAGTGCTTCAATATTTTTTTGGGTTTGCTTTAGCTTATGTTTTCCGTAGGACTTTTTTTTCTAAGCTATAACTTTGATCAAATCCATATACCTGTAGTTTCAAAAAATGTTGAATTACACCTTTGTTTTAATTTTCGCTTGACAGTCTTTTGCAGGAAGGAATTTTTGATTAAATAAATCGGTACTGCATCTAGAAATCTGTTCGTCCACCTTTGAGGTGTATTTAATGATCATGGTCACCTTTTCTTTCAACTCGTCTCAACAGTTCAACTGATTTATTCACATTATGTTACAGGAGCTACAGACCAGAGCGCCAGTAAATGAGTAAAGATGCTGGAACCTCCAAAGGCCAGCCAATAAAGTAGCTAAGCCTGGCATTAGGCTTTGAAAAAGGCTCACTATAAATGCCATCTGTACAGGATGAGTCCTGGCTACCTGCAAAGGAAAGATTTAAGTTGATTATGAGTGTTTCAGCAGTTCTGGAACTTCAACTCCCAAATGCCCTTGTTTTGAGTTTTGGTTTAGATTAGGTTGTAGGTTCTCCCTATGCATGAGCAAGTTTTCTCCAGGTACTCCTTTTTTCTCTTGTTCTTGATTAATTGGTGACTAAATTGCACTTTACATTGTATGACTGTCTCTCTTGATGTGCTTGTCCTGTTCTTTATGTACCCTGCCTTCATCCACCGTCAGCTGGAATCAGTTCCCAAAAAAAACAACTTACTGACAATAAACTCTGTCAGCTAAATTAGACAGAATGTGACTGTACTCACGTTCATAAGCACAGATATTCCCTAACAGAGAACAATGTTCTTAAAGCACACTACTTTTCATGCAGTCTCTCTATCATACCTGAAATTCAAATGACCACATTCTTTTCTCACTATTACCCAAAAATTACATCTAAAATGGCTGTAGTGACCAAGTGGCAAAACATTATAGTGAAAACACCCACTCAGACCAACATACAAAAGCAGAGACCTCCAAAATAAAAGCATATTTCAAAAATATATATATTTTTTTATCTTAATTTTTCTTGACATACGGTATGCTCTAATGAAGTTGTTCCCAATTTGAGCATTGAGACTCATTTCAGAGGCACCATTCATAAAATATAAGCCTTTCATGTATTGACAAAAAAAAAAAGAAAAAAGAGAGAAAGACTGACTGAAAAGAGAGGGAGAGAGAAAGACAAGGGGTTGACAGCCTTATGGGATTCAAACAATCTTTGTTGGAATTCAAGAAATGAAACTCGGTACCACTCCTGTATTTAAAATTTAACTTTTGTTTTCTTCTGCAGCTCGTTGATTTAATGTAGTTTCTCTGTTGGACACTCTAAAAGCTAGCTACTAAATTGAAAGTAGTTGTACATTGTCAGTCCTCTTGGGGAAAGTCTTTTTCCTGCATTTACCTATCCTGTTGTTGGCATGTGGTGGACGGCTACATTATGGCCCTCTGGGGGACTGGTGGGTGACAAGATTTTTGCTCAGGGACCCACAGTGGGTGACCTGTATGCTGTGGGAATCGAACCATTCCCAAGTCTGCTTCTCTTATATCTAGGCCACCACTTCTCCAAATATCAAGGCTTGTCCAGGATTTGAGTCCAGGATACTCTGGCACCCAATCATAACAATCTAACAATCATACTCCTGAACCGACCAGCTGAGGCTAAAGTAACTTAACCTGGCATTAGTTCTTCAAAAAGGGTCACTGTCAATGTCATCTGTATAAGGAGAATCCTGGATATATCAATCAGTTGTGAATTAGTAGATTTTGGAGGTTTCCTGCAAAACAAATAACTAAAATGATTGGTAAATACGGTAATGCCAGGCACTGTGAGCCTGTGTACACATGGTTTGGCTGCATTTACAGTGAAAAGCATAGAAACCCATCAAAGTAGTAACATACAATGTGATCGAAGGACTCATCAGAAGCAGCAATTCACTCTGTCATACCTCCAATTCATACATTAACTTCTGTGGAGTTTTGAAACTGGTTAGGTTAACATGGTTCCTTTGCTGGAACTTCCAAAGGCCAGCAAGTGAGAAGCTCTGCCTGGCATGACTTCCTGCTGAAATTTGGCTTTGAATGCCAGCAGAACACGATGAGAGGTGGATGCCTGTGAAGTGTGCCAAAGGGGAAGAAGATATACCTGGCATGGGAGCTGAGAGAAGCGCTTTGTCTCAACTCACTGCTCTCGGTTGCTGTTTAAATCTGAAGATGAACAGGTGCTTAGTTGCAATGGGTGATTTTGGAGCAAATCTGGGAAAATATCAAGGGGCATACATGCACACAAGGATATGTATGCATGCTTGCAATACTCCTCAGAGTATTCATTATTTTTATGCTATATATTTCCAAGGCCAGTTTTTATATGAGTCATACTGTTTGCTTCTATTTCATTTGCACTTTGGCTCAAACTAGTTCTCTGTCTGATAGACCTGTTTCATTTTAAAACCCTATAAAGCTCCTGTCGTGGCTGTTGTAGCACTCCCCTATCATGCATCTCTCCTACATTCACTCTGCAGAGGCAAATGCATTCGACACTCTCTCTCAAATCATGTTTATGTAGAACTGGCTGAAGAGAAGTGAGACAAAACTTTCCTGCTGCCTCTAAAGCCTTCAGGAAAAATCCCCGTTCCTCATGACACCTGGAAGGACATCAGAAGTGAATACATAATTCATTTTTTGGTCTATTTTTTGTTCTATCTTTGGCACATATTTTCCATTTTTTTTTTATTTGTTCGTCTATATATATTTTTTAGCTTAAGAGCACAGCATGCTCTGTTCTGTCCCATTATTACAGTTGATTCTTTTTTTTTTTTTTGACGTAGGCTTTCTGTCCGATGAAACAAAACCAATATGATGATTATGTCAGTGTCTGTATTCATTCACCCACTAATTTAGTTCCCCTCATGGTGGCTTACTGTGAATGCGTTTAATCAGAATTAGGGCAGGTATGCTGATCCATCCGTCTTCAAGGGATTTTCAGGTCAGCTGACATGTAAATGTTGATTTGGTTTAGCCAGCGTTTACACGGCAACCTTTTCAAGCGGGAGCACAAAACCTTTGTTGCATTTTCGGTGCTCAGAGCCACTGAAAACAGAACATTGTGAGAATGTCACCCAAGGCAGAACTTTTTGAAAACACTACAGCATTTTGTGACAATGGAAATGGGGGACAGCACAACATTTAATAGTGAATCGTTCTTCTGCACATGCACAGGTAGATGTAGAAATAGATAGTTTTAATGACAATCCAAATTCATCACCTGCCCACGTTTATGTATAATTTACAAAAGGTTGTACCTTGACATTCGAAATTGTTGTTCTGCAATAATAGTCATGTTAATCACAATCATATAAATGATATTATTATATTTATTATTAATATTAATAATATTATAATATTTGTAGCTGTTTATGTCTTTATATATCTATAACTTCAGTAAATAAGTTTCATTTATCACTGCGGATGAAACCTAGTTTATATGCATAACTTCTCAATGAGCCTTTTGTTTAACAACGTCAGATGTCAAACCAAGGAGACGAGATAATAATATCTCAAAAAAGGCCCACTTTAAATTTGTTCTAGGAGAAATACTGAACAAAGCAAATGGGAAATAAACCTAGAATAAATAAAAGAATAGGGTGCACATTGCATTTATACTTGTTCTAATCCATCTATTTATATTATCAGCAGAAAATAAATGTTCTTCATTTTTCGAATAAAAGACCAAACTTTAACTATGTGTATAACTTCTTTGAACAACCCCAAGTGAAAGAACATGTTGCCTTTTTCACTGTCAGTACATCCTTTGAACATTCATGTAAGCTCTTGTGCAAGGAAGTCCTGTTGTATAGCACTGCCATAGTTGAACTTCACAAAGCCACATCGCTTGCGGGCTCTTACAGTACTCTGACAGCAGTGGGGAGCACAGAGTCAGTCCCAAGAGTGTGCCACTGAGTGGAAAAAAAAAAAAAACTTTGGAAGTCAAATCGAGGAGCCACAAAACAAACAAACTAGGAGTGTACTCTCCTTGTAAATAGACAACTTTATAAATGGGCTATTTGTGGTACAGCCGGTTTACTGATAAAGCAAAACAAAAGCCATTGTCCTTCCACACTGCTCATGATATATAACACAGAGCTGTTATGAGACAATAAAATAATAGCCAATTGAATTTGCAAAGGTTATTTATCATTGCATTTCTTTTGCCAAATATATTGTGAGGTATAAATATGAAATAGCATTATGAAATTTGCTCTATCATTAGCTGTCAAATAAAGTTTTTCAAATGAAACTAACTAGTTAGTCATCTAATGGATGTGAAATATCACTAAATTACATTATCAGTTGATACTTGTCAAAGCACAAAGATGTTAGGAGGAGCCAACACATAACAGCCACAAAATATACTTGTTAAAAGCTATGTCTTCGCAAAGAAAAATGTAACTAAGACCCAGTCTAAACAATGTTTCATCTGAAAAGGTATTGTTTTTGCAATTTCATTTCAGATAAATTTCATGCAAACAGGGCAGCATTTTCAAAACAATGCCTGTTTACACAGAAACCCCAGAAATGCTGAAAATGTCATTTTCAAGTTGTGGTACCAGTGGGTGTTTCTTTTTGTAATGAAACCAAACACGTGTGCAGAGAACAATACCCTGCATTTATTAACAGTGGTGAGAACATGGACATTCTTAGGGACAGATGATGAACCTGGATTGCTATTTCAACTGACTGACAGTTATGAAGTCACCAAGTCCCAGGAGAATATGGACTGGTAGTCCTGAAACCAGAAGACTGCCATTGTTGTTAATGTCCACCTACTTTTACATTAACTTGTTACACGTGGTCAGGAGCAGCATTTCAGAAAAGTTGCATTTTCCACAGAGGCAGAGCTGGACCATTTTGGAAAAGTTCCATTCTGGGAGCTGTTTTGAAAAATTGGCATTTTTAGTGGCTTTAAGCACCGTTGTCATTTAACAGAAACCCAAAACACAATGGGAGTTTCCTGTTTTAGCTTGAAAACACCATTGTATAAACGGAGCCTAAAACAGCGAAGTTAAACTCCCAACATACAGACAGCAACTGACAGCTCTTATCACAGTAATATAACATGACATAAGTCTGCTAATGCATGTACAGAGGCTGAGCACACAGACAAATATTTAATGTTACTTATGCCTGAGATCCTCCAGGTTGTTGTAGAATAGACATAGTTAAACCTTAAATATGTCTTAATTCTAAAGGAAACATAATTTTAGTAGGATAGTAACCATTATTCAAAAAGCTATAGTTACAGTAATGCTAAAGTTTACAGTTAGCACAGTTAACAGAGCAAAGAAAAACAGCAGATTTGCAGCTGTAAGTTGTCAGAGTAGTAGCAGACAGGCAGGTGATACACACAAGCGAGCACTCACCCGACATGCATAACGGACTGGGCACTGCAGGAGCCCCAAAGGCGGCATGCTCCACAAGCTGAATAGCTACAGCAGTGGGCAGGGGGTGCAGAAGTCAAACATTAGGTTCCACCCTCAAGTGGATGAGGTTATACTCCTACATCCATCATTTCAACTGGTGAAGCACGAGGCCTTTCTATCCAACTATGTAGGACAGGATAATGACCACATGAGAGAGCACTGGCCCTGATCAAGTGAAGAGTGGACATCGACAACCACCAGCTATGCAACCCACGCCCACAAACCACAACCAGCAAAGCAAGAACTGCAATGCACATACAGGCAAACCCCAGGATCTGACAGTCCAAATGCTGCATACACACAGCTGCACTGTATCAGAAAAGAAAATGAATCAGAACATTACCCAGCAAGAGAGAGGACAATAATTAACCAATCCCACATGTAACACCACAGACCATTGACTGCAAGCTCATCACAAAAACACACCAAAACCACAAGGGAAAGAATGAGGGAATGAAGGGCCCCTGAGATGACCAGGTCCATGGGTTTAACCATAAGCCCTCTGAAGTTCCACCCATCCAATTCTGCTACAAGACTTCATCAGTTACTGATGAGAAGATCCTTTCATTTAGTATACCATTTAATACAAGCGCACTGAGGTATCTGTAATTGTTAATATGTTATCTTGCAAAATTTTACAAAATACTGGATGTACAAGCACGATACAGGTAAAAATAGTGGAGTTACAATCATGTATTTTCTTTCTGATATTCTCAGCACTGATAACAATGACTGCATGTGTATGAATGCAAAGCATGTACTTCACACATCACAGGCAACTCTGGGCTTTTTCTGAGTGACATTATTTGTTCTTTCTTGGCCCTTTAACACCAGGCTCACACTGGATACGGTGCGGCTCTGGTCCGGCCCTGGTACAGATTTACCGCAGCACTGTCAGTCACACTGCCTCCGGTCTGTCTGCGGTCCACTGGAGAAGGTTGCCAGATCTGTCGCGCTTTCAGCCCACACATATGTTAAACTCGTCCAATAATAAAAAGCAGCCCAAGTCTCCACCTCTGTAGGAAATGCACGTTTAAACCGTAAAAACCGTATTTGCATCATAAAAACCATGTCACAAACATATAACCGTTTTATCAACCCACTCGACCTGTTCAAAAGAACCCTGATTTGGTAGAGATCGCCTCAAACTGGCACCACAGAGCTGCTCCGGTCATAGAACTATTTTTTTGTGCAATTTTGTTATCATCTGACTTTCCCACAAAGACTAAGTACAAAATAGTTAATGCGTATAATGACTAGATTTCATTGTTTGTTATGTATTCCACCAGAAGAATATAAAAAAAAGAATGTTCATGCAAGAAAACGACTCAGATTTGAACATGTATCTACTTTCCTTCCGGCACCCGACTTGCTTCTGATTAAATTGATGCGGCAGGGCTCTGGCATGCGGAAAAATAGGATCCTTGCTGAAAGTTTCCGGAGCTCCGGACGGGTTCTGGAGCGGTGCTGGAGCCGGACCGCAGCCATGGCTGGTGTGGGCCGCCACATTGGTTTTAATGACTACTGATTAGTTGCAGTGTCCTGACTGGAGCTGGACTGCATCCAGTGTGAGCCCGGCGTAATAGTTTGCATAAACAGAAATACAATGAACGATGAAATACAGACTCGAAAAGGAACAGGCGAATTCTTAGGTGAACTGGAAATGGGCCTGTGTTAATTTGCTTCAGGAGCTCTTTTAATTTGCAATGCTATGGTGGATCATTCTGTTTTGATTTTGTAGATAATAGGGACTTCTTGAAGGTTTCTACTATAGACATGTCAAACTAAACCTAATAGCTACCAGTTGTTTTTGGTAGCTACAACTGCTACAAAGCCATTGTATTTAGTTAGTAGCTATGTCTAGAACATCAGTAGTGGTTGCTGCATTCAAAGCAACCGAGTTGAAATGAGTATGCATGGAATCACTCTAGCATTAATTCATACACGGTCCCTCTAAATCAAAAAGTGTTTAAACATCCACAATGACTCATCATCCTTACCTCGGGAATTATCTCAGTGATCAATGCTGAACATAATATGACTCATTAATGCTTCACTATACAGGATGCATCTTCTTTTAAAGGATGACATATCACAGATTCCTTTCCCATAATTATTTTTATATCATCTAACTTAGAGGCATAAATATCTACAATTTAATGGCTGGAAACCAAGTTGATGTGTAAATCAATACTTTGAGTGCGATTTTGAACCTAAATCCAGGGGTGTGTTGTCTGGACCATAAATTTCATTGTGTATGGAGCCATTTATGCACATTTACATGGAGACAGGATGTTGATTGCAGGATTGCAGAGTTACTAAGCGCCACGATGGGGGAATTTTGAGAGAGGCAAAGCACTAAAGAGTTCACAACCATATCCGCATGAGGTCGTAAATCTTTCTCAACTGAATAAGCACTCCTTTTATTCCTTCACCATATTCATCTTTCTTTGTCGTTCTCCTTGCTGTCTGTGGCTTTTCCCTTCTTCTTTGCTGTCTCCCTCTCGATTCCTCTTCTACTTTTTAGTGTCTTTATCGAATAATGAGTGTGATGACAGCAAAAGTTTCATCATCAGCCTCTATCCCATTATTCTGGTATTGGATCATGTTTGTTTTCTGTGAGCCTAAAAGGAGAGAAGAAAGAAGGGCTAAGCCACACAGCAGAACAAAGTCAAAGACGCACTGTCAGGATTTGTCATGGCTTTGTCACTCACAGCAAATTAGTTTTCAGCCCATCGTTGATGTTATGCATGTGTGCATTATTATGTATGCAAAAATAAGCAGTCATTTGAAAAAAATCCCAGGTAGAAATGACAGGGGAGTATGTCTAAATAGCCTATTTCAGAGGTTTTAGTGCTCTGATACACTCAGTAGACAGCTGGAAGAATTTGTGGATTTGTTTTCTGTTTGCTTTCCCTAATACCATCAACCAGCAGGTACTTAAAAGCTCCCACAGTCTTTGGGATTTCAGCAATCTTGAAAGTTTATTACAAGCTACATTCTGTGATGTGGATTTCATAAACTTGAGTACAACTGTAAGTTTGAATGCACAATGTTATCTGTTGCAATGTGTTGATAACTACCTTGCGTCACAGTAATAACAGTGTCCACCAGCACTTCAGTCAACAAAAACAAAAAAAAGATATATATATATATATATATATATATATATATATATATATATATATATATATATATATATATATATATATATATATATATATATATATATATATACTGTATATATACATATATGCATATATACTGTACATATATATATATATATATTTTTTTTTATTTTTTTTTTTGGGGGGGGTGGTTGTAGCACCTGCGTCACATTGATCACCACTTTTTTTTTTTTTATAGACATTACACTGGAGAGTTGTCAAAAAGCAGCGTCTGGTTAGTAGATGTGAGTAATAGTTTGTCTGTTCCAAACCTGTTCTATTTGACTACAACTGTAGACATTTTGTTAAATGTAGCAACTAAAACACCTTAACTGAAAGATTAAAAAAAAAAAAAAATCCTTTGTTTAGGTTGTCTTAATAATGGACATGTAGTTGAGATGCTGTGGCACATTAGCTGAGCCGTCAGCACTGTGTTGACAGCTTTACTAATGACCAACTCACTTATTAAATTCCTACCTACACAAGAACATTTTCAAGTTAAAACTGACCACTTTTGTTGTGTTTTGGAGGTCAGTTTACAGGACAGCCATGCTCAGAGCTCAACACAACTTTGTGAAAGCAACTCCCTCAGTCAAACTTTTGGAAAAGGCGAAGAATGCAAAGAAGAAGATGGGGAGGAGAGCGGTTTGGTTTGAAGCAGGAGCTGCTGAGATGGAACCTGCCATCGCCGCTTAATGTGAAGCCCAAATCGCCCACAAGAAGGAGCCCTTGCTGCACTGCACGCTGCGAGGAACAATGCTCAAAAGATTGCAAGATATTGTGCCAACGACTACTGGCTTAATCTCTGCCGGGACATACAGCTCTCTTCAGATCTCGGAAATATACACAAAATGTATGAAGACATGAAGGAGGCTCCCAGTGCCATCAAGATCGCTCCACTGAAATCAGCTGCTGGCGATGTCATCAAGGATTGCGGTAAACAAATGTAAAGATGGGCTGAGCACTATCAAGAGCTCTACTCGAGAGAAACCACTATCTCAAACATGGCCCTGGATAACACCCCTTCACTGTCCGTCATGGATGAGCTTGACGCTCCACCCACCAAGGAAGAGCTCAGCAGGGCGATAGACTCCATCTGAAATGGCAAGGCTCCAGACAGTGACAACATCCTCCCTGAAATCGCCAAAACCACAAAGGAGAACTAGCTTTTCAAACACCTTCAGGAGCTCCTGCTGCAGTGCTGGGAGGAAGGGGCTGTACCCCAAGACATGCGTGATGCCTAAATTATCACCCTCTACAAAAACAAGGTGGAGTGGAGCGATTGTAACAACTATTGAGGCATCTCACTCCTAAGCACAGTTGGTATTTGTCATGGTGTCATGGTATGTATGTGCACTTTGCCAAATGTAACTACTTTTAATTGTTGCTTTCATGTACTGCCATGGAGAAAGAATAAATGTAATGAATTGTAATGAATTGAATTGTTGTTTGTTAAGCACAGTTGGTAAAGTATTTGCCCGTGTCTTCCTCAACAGACTACAACTACTTGCCGAACGTGTATATCCAGAGGCGCAGTTTGGATTCAGAGCAGCCAGGTCAACAATAGATATGGTCTCCTCTGTGAGGCAGCTGCAAGAGAAGTGCTGGGAGCACAACCAACCCTTCTATTTGGCCTTCATTAACCTGACCAAGGCTTTTGACTTGGTCAGCAGGGAAGGACTGTTTGCTCTCCTCCAGCAACTCCATACTAACCACCGACACCAAGATAAGAGTCTACCAGGCCTGCGTACTGAGCACTCTCCTATACGGCAGTGAAGCATGGACCTCTACTCCTGTCAGGAATGCTGGCTGAACGCTCTCCACCAACGCTGCCTTCGCAGACTACTGGGCATCACTTGGCAGGACCGTGTCTCCAACATCGACGTCCTGGCCAGAGCAGATGTGCTCAGTATGTTTGCCATCCTGACCCAGAGATGTTTGCGGTGGCTTGGCCACGTCACCCAAATGGACGATGGCTGCATCCCCAAAGACTTACTTTACGGGGAGCTGGCGACTGGAAACAGGTCAAAGGGACGCCCAGCTCTCAGGTTCTCCTCAACCTCAAGGCTGGAGGCTTCAACCCCTCCGACCTGGAGTCAGCCGCCTCCGACAGCTCCGATTGGCGGACCACCATCCAGGATGTGATCAGAACAGCAAGGAGAGAAGAGACAACCGATGGGGGGAGAAGAGACTCCGCAGACAGCGGAGACCATTGACATCCCCGCCAAACTGCGAAGAATTTATCTTCAGTGGTGGCGGCAGGATCTGCAGATCCCATATCGCCCTCTACAGCCACATTGGATGCTGCAGCTCCCTGACTGAAGACCCACAGCACAAAAACCCCCATATGATCTTTTCAGATCAATGGAGCCAACAACATTCATAGTGGCATGACCCCCAGTCCTAACTCTCCTGGGCTTCGCAGTTTTATGGCTGACAGTCACTGTAAAAGTATTTCAGCTTGTTTGTCTGTCCATACAACTGTTCATTTACTCCCATTGTTTATGTTTATATCGTAAAGTTGCTGTGTAAACACAAAACCATTAAGAAACGAAAATGCAAGAAAATATATCACTTGAAAATAATTTGACCTGCTAAAGGTAGAGGCCCTATTTGAATACAGTACTTCGCTCAGAACAGTGTTTTAGAGCAATGCTACTAGCATCACATGCTTTAATATTTAACACAACAATGAAATCATTTTTTGGAAGTGCAAGCCCTCCCCTGAACATACTCTGAAGTGGAATATAGTGTTTAGCTGCAGTGCAGATCCTGGCGTAGCACCTAATCTTAAATAAAAGAGACTAATGAAAGTATGGCAATAGAAAGAAACATCAAGAAAGCAGCTGAGACAAACTACCAGTTCACACTTTTGAAGTAAAAAGCTCCAGATAGGTCTTATGAAGCGAATGTTATGTTTAGTGTCTGTGAACTCATCTCCAAACGTCAGCAACTGATTATTGCTAACAGCAATCTCAACAAACTAGACAGACAAACATAGCAACTATCCAACAGCTTTCTCCTGCCACAGAATAGGGACAGGCTCACAGAAACTGCAGTTACTGAAACTGTTGAAACTAATTTCATAAGAGCAATCAATTATGAACGCGTTCCATCCCAAAGTAGAAGTGTCAGTCCCCTCACTGTATCTACGTAGGTGTAGGTCATGACAGCAGTTAGACTACAAGCTCTTGCAAGAAGTTGTCACAAAATGTCCGACCTTGTTAAAAGATTATCTTAAGCTATCTTGAGATGAGGACTATATCCTCTCACTGTATGATATAAGACCGCCATTTTAAATCCATGACAAAAGATATCAGGATTGCTGATCTTTCACACAGTGTATACCCGCCTTAGGTCTAATTACTGTAAAATGTTTCCTGAAAAATGTCATCTGTATGCTCTTGAGGTGAATATTTGTTCATTTCCCTGTCCTGATTAAATGAAATATGACCCTATTTGAAATATTGCACCATAAGGATGAATGATTTTCCCCATTTAATAGAACACTAAGTGGCCAAAGATTAAATGACTTTTGGACCACTTTTTTGCACAGTCAAACATGGAGAACACAAATTTGAATTATGAGGAAGTGCACAATTATATTAAGTAATGGAAAGGTTAACTAATTCAATTTAAAGTGAAATAAATCATGATCCATGCTAGAATCAAACCTGTCATCGACAATGGTACTCAGCCTTGGTTAATTCGGTAATGCCTCTAAATGACTTGCCATATCAGACGGGTGACATATACGGCCCCGTCTGTGGAGCGGGTGACAAATTGTCTACTTCCATCAGACTGCCTCTGATCAAACAGATCAATACAGAAAATATCACTGCAGCCTCGGGATCTTCAAAATTGAGAGGAAGTGTCAACAAAACTGAGAGAAGAAAGAAATTTCACAAACACTGGTGCCTGATGTCAGAAGCGCAAAAAAAGAGAGAAAGAAATCAATACTCTGACCTCAAGAGGGGCCACTGTCGTGTATGTGAAATACCAAATAACAATCACCTTTACAAGCCTCCTGGAGGCTCATGATAGCATTATTTGAGCAGAAACAACATATTACAGACCCCAGGTTATGGATGCCGTCTGCTTGTTTTGTGGTCAGTTTGCAGAACTAATGGTGTTTGCAGTTCAATACTAGAGAAAGTGAAATGGCATGATCTGATGTTTGTCCTCTCTTCCTCCCAGCTGTGCTCAGTATAGCGGCCTGATTCGGTTCAATCACCGGCCCCCATGAAACATGCACAATTCAAAATCAGAGCTTGGCTTTATTGTTTAGAAAACTCCCTCCCACAGACATCCCTGCAGTCTGTTTGATTTTCTATCGTGAACATTTGTCTGTCACTCAAGCCAAAGACAATGTTAGTAACAAACTGAAAAGAAAAAAAAAAGACAGACAAAATGCCATAGAGCCACCAACCTTTTTTTTTTTTTAACATAACCATAACTGCATCAACAACTAGAAGTTGAATTGTTGCTTCCCACCTATTCCTCTCACAATTCACTGATACTGAGCCAAGCAGATGTTGTTCTGGCCGCACTGAAAATAAACAACCTTTTAGCTGTGGGATTTACTCAAATAGAACAGCCTGACAGGTATGCTTGTGTTTATGTCAACAAACTTATTGCAAGCACTTGACACCTTGTCATTCGGAGGACATAGCCAAGAAAATAAAAAAATAAAAACATGCAAGGAGAAAAGAGGAGATAGACTGTGATGTGCATCTGAGGCAAACAGCAGCAGGTTAGAGGCTCAATATGATGGCATCAACAACAAATCATGTTAATTAAGGTCCATGTCTGCAGCAGCAACTGTTTTCATGTCAGCTATTATAGCATTTTTCTTCCAGCTTGCAATTTCATTTATCATTAATTCCCTTTTTTTTTTTGTTTCTTTTTTTGTGGGGGTGGGGTGGGTGGGGGGACTTAACCTTTGCCTGCAATATGCATTAATTTAAATTCAGAGTCAGGTCCTATTCCACCACAGTTTGATTGTTACTGTTTGTTGCAAGCTTTTTGTACCCAGATGTGAGGAAATCGAAGCAGGCTTGTGCACATTTGTGTATGCCTTCCACAACCTGTGTTACATTTTCCTCTGTTTATTGACCTTGTATGTGGGGACTGATACTTACAATTGCCTTCTGTTCCTTTGTGAAGTAAATTTTTACCACATATCACAAGCAGCACAGACTGTGACAAACACACACTCACACAGCAGACACATGTGTCAAGCCTCGCGCCGCTGCTGCTGGCAGATGTATCCACTGAAGCATCGTATGAGTTGGGCTGGAAACCATGACTGAGACTAAGAAAGGTATTGACCCCTGACAACGGCTGGTCAGCTCAAAGCAAAACATGTTTAAACGCTGAGTGAACCTGAAAGAGAAAGTCTGGAACTCACTCCGTACAACAAGGGGGGCTCATTCTGTATCGGCCCACGGGGGACATATCTGACGTATTGGTCCTTACATGCCAACTTCTCACCAGCCTAACTGATCTGAAATTACAGCAAAAAGAGAAGACCAGAAGGTGTCTTAGGATGCACACGAGTTTCACTCCAACCACATGTCCTTTTCATATCAGTGCTCAAAGCTGTGACAGCAAACAGAGTGCATGCTATATTTGAAATTAGGGCTAGTAGGCAGGCTGCGATTCTATTTCTGAGTTTATCCTCTGGGGTCTAGTGCTGGGGTATTTCAAGATTAAAGAGCAACACTTACAGTTTTGAAGTAGATTTTCTTACTGCCCAGCACGTCTGGGCATCTAAACTAAGTAAAATTTTACTTATTTAAAAATGTATTTTCAGTCATTACAAAAGCTGCTTTCTTTTGAATATTGCCTGTATATTTATATTCACTTTTGCTGACAGAAATATGCTCATAATTTAAGAATGACAGAGGAAGGTTTTCATGTTAAAAAAGATGAATAGATTTGGATTTGCAAATGCAGGCTGAAGTGCTTAATCAATGTTAAAACATTTTTTAAGACACGAAAACAACCTCAAACTACATTCAAGTAGCAAAAGCTCACAGAAACAGTTAAGACAGAGACTGAAGGTCATAGTGAATCTAACTTCAACAAATAAGTAACATTCAGAAAAAAAAAAAAAAAAAAACAAAACAACAAAAAAAGAAACAACAACCTGAATTCATCCATCTTGTATTTCCAGCTTCTATGCAAGCTGAAGTTTCAGGCCACTGAATGGATACAACCAATGAAATGGAGCTTAGGGCACACAGTAAGGCTGCCAGACATGTCCACAACAGAGACACTATCACAAAGACATTGTGCCAGTCGGTAATCAAATAGGAAACTCCTGACATATTGTGGGCAGGACACTGGATAATCGTGGTGAATGGACGATCTGATTAAGAGCTGTCTTTGTCGGAGGAAGCAATACCTGGTGAAAACCACAGGTAGAACATTCATCCATCCATCTTCTAGACCATCCTATGCAGGGTTGTGCTGATGAAGCCAGTTTCAGCTATACTGCCAGTCCATCACAGGGAAAACACAAAGGCAACATTTACACTGCAACTCTTGATACTCAGTCTTTTGGCCGTGCAGTTACACATATTTTGCCAAGTGACCTATATTTTATTCTGGTGATTACACTAGCCTACAAAGTCACAAAAATTGCATGCACACATGTGTATTGTTTACAAAACTTCAGGCTACTTCTGAACCAAGTGCTAACTTCAAAGCCAAAAAAATGGATGATGACATATGTTGAGTTAGGTTTAGGGTTATGTTAATGGCGTGGTTGCGGAACAATTTGCCAGACATTGCCAAGATCTGTTGGCAGAGAAAGAGAAAAAGGGTCATGATTGCATCTTATGGACGTGCTGCAATTATTTTCGTTTCTTAACAAACACTGAGAAGGCATGGGACCTCTTCAACTGACCACTGTGCTGGATTTTCCTTCTGTCAGATAGCCTCTGTGCTTCTCATTAATTTACTGTGTGTTAACTGTGCAACAAAATATGCTCCATGCCACACAATACCAAAATATTGGGTCACTTTACACTGGCCTGAGAGACAGACAACCACATGCACTCATCTTCACCTCTAGGGTCAATTTAGGGTCACCAATTAACCTCTGATGCATGTCTTTAGGCTGTAGAAGGAAACCGAGTACCCGTAGGAAACACACATGCACACATGGGGAGCACATGCAAAATCAACACAGGAAGGGCCTAATGAGAAAAAAAATGTTGCTTTCTTGTTTTCTGAGTGCTAACTACTACACCACCAGGCAGCCCAGGAACAGAATGGAGTTCAGGAAAAGGTTGTGCTCAGACAAAGAAGAATCTCCCAGCTTAACTCATGTAAAGACTGAGCACAAGGACAAATCTGAAAGAAAGACAGGCTTAAACTGGAGCCAAGACACAAAGTCAATGTTGAGAAGTTCACACAAATTTAGGATAAGGGTGACCAGTTCAAGCAAATGCTAAAACTCTTGGAAAACACACATGTTGAGACTGAGACAAAAAAAAAAAAAAAAGACAGTTCAAACGGTTCAAGACAGAAATTCAGGCTCGTTTCAGCAGACATAAAGGGGACCAGGATGAGAATGAGACAGACAAATAGGCAAACGGCTGGGGAGATAGACATTTAGACTGGCTTAGACTGGAAGAAACTATAGATTCAAGCTCAGTTCAGACAATGAAACAACTCTGGGAGCAGTCCAGCAGGCAATTGACTTTGATAGGTGATCTCTGCAGCAGGGACACAATCGCTCACTGTGAACAACCGAGGGAAGGTTGAAGCAAAGCAGAGTTTTTAAAGTTTCAGGACTAAATACAGAAAAAGACAGGAAGACAGAACATTTGTGCTACTGTGTAATGCAAATCTATTTAACTCTTCAGGTTCCCTGATAAAAAAAACAAAACAAAAAAAAAGAAACACAAAAAAAAAACATGTTTTTCAGGTTAACTGGTCGATCTGAAGTCGTCTGTGTGTGTGTGTGTGTGTGTGTGTGTCACTGTCTGCCTCTCTGTATTTGCTCTGTAATGGACTGTCCAGCATCTACCCTGCTTTCAGTCTTTGTCAGCTGGGATCTGCTCCAGCACCCCATGACCCTGAATTGGATAAAGTGGCATAGAAGATGGATCAATGGATGAATGGATGTGTTACCAGAGCTTTGCGCTATTTGTTTGTTTTTTTTTTTTTGTTTTTTTTATCCCATTATATTTTTAGCTCTCTACCAATTACATCAATGATGAATTTGGAAGAATCTGAAGGCAGGGACTTTAATTTTCAAATTTAAAAAATTTGGAGGAGTACAGAGCAGTTCCAGTATCCATAAATTTCAGGTGAAGTGAGGAGAGAGCAGAGTGGATGCAAAGCAGTATTAGGAACCCATTGAGATTCAATCCAGTGCAGTGTTTTTCCCGGGAGAGCTGCCATAGTGTCATATCTCAGACACCCTGATTGAGATGAGAGGTGGTGACACAGGAGTATTGATTCTCAACATATCTGCATTTTTCTAAAGGACAGGTCCGGCTGTATTGATTGACCCTCCACCTCAGGGATAATGTTAAGCGATGTACAGTCGTCAAGACCAAGCCAATCTCAAAACATAAAAGCCTGACAATAAAGAGGCAGCAATTACTGACTAAGCATTATTCAGATCAGGCCCCCTTTAGCAAAAGGCTGCTGTCAAATATGATTCTCGCATCAGGAAATTACTTGGAGAATTCAACTAAACAATATGACCATTATCCGTTGCATACTATCCTAAACTGTTGAACATGATTCAAGCAATGGATTGAAATTAGTGTTCTTGCAAGCTGCATTTCAAAAATATAATACGCCCAGATGGTTCAGACTGTCTTAAATGAAAGGTTTATGACTAAAATCCCTAGTGCACACAAGCCTTTCAGGTATCAGACGTTGATAGAAAGCTACATTACAAATCAGACAATATCTTCTCTCGCTAATGTGCTGATTTTCAAAACAAGTAAAAAAAAAGTATGCAAAGGTGTAAATGTAAGGCTTGCAAGGTTTGAAGTTTTCAACAATTTCACAGATTCTGTGTGTGTGTGTGTGTGTGTGTGTGTGTGTGTGTGTGTGTGTGTGTGTGTGTGTGCTTTGTATATTCATTGAGCATTATAAAAACCTTTGAGGAGAGACTGTTCCAAACTCTTTTCTGTCATTCCCATTTGCACAGAACACTGTAAAACCAACAGAGTTGTGTGAAAGAAGTACAAACCTCAATTTATATAATATTTTATACACTATACATTTAGCATGTGGCTTCAAGCATCAATTTTTGCTTAAGAGTTTGTAAGCGTACAGCCAGCTCTTTCTCATGTAGAGTGTGTTCATAGAGGTTGATGTTACGGGCAATCGTAGAAATTATGATGGGAACAAAGGAGCAAGTTGGGTCATGTTGTTTTGAGACTGAAAAAGCCTTGAGGACGATGGGGGTGTTTGGATGGATCAAACACAGCACTTCCATGTTTACTTTACTGTAACAAAAGAAGCTCCACTATTGCTTTTTTTGTGAAAACTGAAAATCTTCTTTTTAAACTCAGTATTTGTGTTCCCTCATCAAAAAGGAGCTACTTGACAAAGTGATCCTCATCTGTTGTTGCCATGTTTTCAAACTGAAGGAGGTTGTTTGGGAATCAGAAGAGATTAGTCATTTCCGTGTGTTTTTAATAAAGAGCATGCTGCAGAGTGGGTGGTGGATGCACAACACTGAGGCTTTTGAGACTTAATAGCAAGGATTGTAATAGGGATGAACCAATACCCAATACCAGTGTCGGGTGTCAGGTCTGAGACTGCAGGAGGTACTCATCCTCATAGACAATCCCCGATACCCAGTGTGTACAAGGGATGACAGTAATTTGAAGATTCTATGATAAAAAACTGACATTGATAAAGGTGTGACAGACTGCAGATTATGTTGTGCCAAATTATTAAGAGGAGTGAAAGCTAGATTGTTCAACAAAACCAACAACAAAAGTAATATAATCACCAGTAATGTCACAGCCAACAGAGTTAACCCAATGTGGCTCATGAGTTCAAGAGTATAAGACAATAGAAATATTTTAGGAATCCTGGAGATATTTTCCTTCAAGCATTGCTTCGCACAGTGGACTTCTCAGTAGTTCCACTCGGATTTTACTCACAGCCATGCTACAATGCTACATGCCAGATGCTAAATATTTTCAGGGCTCACACACCAGTGATGCAACATGCTAAACAAGATTACAATAAGACTGATTCACTCATTAGCATCAGGTTTGGTCGCTCAGTTTACAGTCAACAGTATGGAGTGTATAGATATATGTCACACTCTGCTCCATGCGTACTGTAGATGCAGCAGTCAGTTTGAGCCTTCAAGGCTGTTGGAGGTGTGCATAGCGTCAATGCAGAGGCATTCACATATTGTCTGCATAAATTAGGTTTAATGGCATTTAATAGGAACTCATATCAGTACTCGCTATCAGCAAGGTTAGTACTCAAAGTTATACTTGCTCTTAAAAAAAAAGTGCAAAAAAAATCAGTCCATCCCCAGTCTGGAGTTCTCATCAGGGCTGAATCAGGAATCTTGAATCTGATATCTCCATCAGCGTGGATCCTTGGTGTTCTGTAAGTGGTCGCTACTAAGTACTTACATGTTCAATTTCATCCCTCCTGACTAGGGATGTCCCGATACAACTTTTTCACTTCCGATACGATACCGATATTACAACCTTGAGTTTTGGCTGATACCGATATTGGTCCGATACAATATCAGCGCGAATCATACATACTTTCATTACTTATTTTGTAGAGTGGAATGTTGGAAAATGTTTGATCAAGTGATGTTACACAGAGAACAATAGTCAGCAACAGTAGGTATGAGAAAAACTGGCCCATTTATTATTAACCAATTGGTTACAAAAATTTTAACCTTCAACATAATACCTATGTTCTACAGTTGAATAACAATAATAAAAAAAAAAAATTAGAAGACTCTTAAAAATAACCTAAATAACTCCAATAAAAACAAATTACACTTTTAAAGTGCAAACAATTCAAGTCCACTTCAGTTATTTTTTACTGTCAGAAGTGCTGGAGAGGAAAATGGACTGCTTAACGGAGCGCTTATATCGGAGATTTTAGATGCAATCCGATAAAATCTGACACTAATTTTTCGGCTGATATCGGACCGATATCCGATATCAATATCAGATCGGGATACCCCTACTCCTGACCACCATAAAACAGAGCAATGAATGTTGCCTTTTGCACATGCGCAGGTCGATTACGAGGGCGTACCCAAAAGAAACCGGAATTTGGTTGTAACTTTTTATTTCTTACGTTTCAAAATAAAACACCATCATCGCCTTCAAAATAATCGCCATTTGCTTTAATGCAACGCTCCAGCCGTGTTTCCCACTTCACAAATGCATTGGAAAAACTTGTGCATAATTGTGCCTTTAAGGACCTGCTGCGGTTTTTTTTGCACCTCCTCTACGTCTGCAAACCGCTGTCCTTTCAGCTGCTTCTTCAACTTGGGGAACAAGAAAAAGTCACACGGGGACGAATCCGGTGAATAATTCAGATCGGGGAGGACAGTCATTCTTCAGCAGAAACTGCGTGACACGCAGGGCCGTGTGCGTACCATTTCGACAGAGACACAGCGTGGCCCCAAATCCTGGCTTATGATCCTCTGGCAGGGACCCCAGGAAACCCCCGTCAGAATCGCCATCTCTCCAATGCCCCGGTGTCGATCTGCCATCACAGCCGCTTCAATTTCCCCGACAATTTCGGCTGTACGGGAGGTGGAAGGTCGTCCTGATGTGGGCTGATCCTCAATGGACATCTGGCCCTTCTTAAACCGCCCGAACCACTCACAGACCTCCGGTTTCGCCAGAGCATAATCCTTGTAGGCTTGCTGCAACAAGGTGAGTGTTTCTGCTGCTGTTTTTCCAAGCAAAAAGCTAAATTTTTATGTTAGCTCTAGCTTTTCCAGTCACTGTTGTCATTGTGGAGAAATCGCAGAGGGGCGCTGCACTCTGTTACTATAAATCACGCGTGACAGACGTCAGTGTCACTCTGGGATCTCAGATTTTTCACAGATATGCATGAAGCTTACCTGTAGCACATCTGACGGCCAGACGTCGAAACTCATTATTATTAGTATTTTATGACCAATTTCCGGTTTCTTTGGGGTCCCCCCTCATAAGTATACTAACTTCCCTTGTGACCCCTGGGTGACCCTAGAAAGTTATTAATTCTGGTGTCATCCGAGGTTCAGCTCCTTTTTCACTTCTCGTGTGCAGTTCAATGCTTGAAGAATACGGAATGAGCCTATTCCGAATCATAAAGCTCAGTTTGCTAGAAGCCTTGCTAGTTGTTGCAGTGAAAACACCCTTCAATGGCTGTGACAGTAGATGCCTCGTTTTCACCATCACCTAAGGCAGGTTGACACTGCTGTGGCATCGCCTTCGGTTGAGAGATTCATTCGTAACCTAGGCGGTAAGGTGGATGAATCTATTATTGTTGACAGGGGACAGCGGCCTGAGGACAGTACACAGGGGCTTGGTAGTGTAACGTCTGCCGTGAAGGCGGCGTATGCCCTCTTCCCTCAGCTTAAGGCAATACCATTGTTCTGAACTGTTGCGTACACTCACCACTCCCAGCGGATGGCACCATGTCAGTGTCAGTGTCACTTTGGGGGCTCTGTGACTGGGTGAGGCACCGTTGCACACAGGTGGTGCCGTCCCTGGAAACCCAGGGTGCCGCAGCAGTGCCTCCTGGCCCAGGCCCATGGAAAGAAAGGACTCCTGTCGAGGGCATTCCATAAGGTACACTTCTTGGCCATATCTGAGACGAAGGCATGTGCTCGTACAGCTAGACTACACTTTGGTCATCTTCCACATCAACCACCAAGATGGCACCAGGCCGGTCTGGTTGTTGCAGGCCTTCCAGTGATGTGTCAGGCAGGCTGTGACCTGTCTGGCCAGCGTGCTGGTCCTGTACCTGCAGAGATCTGAATTTGTTAGTGGACTTCCTCTCCAGCAGAATCCTCAACCAGGAAAGTGGTGCCTCCACACGGGGGTGTTTTGCACAATTTGGAGTTGCTTCAGAGGAACTGACACACTGTCTGCTTGGGTTCCCCTGAGGACAACCGCCAGCCTCTGAACCAAGATGCACTGGTGCACCGTTGGCCAAAGGGCCTCAGTTACTCCTTTTCACTGCTTCCTCTGAACTGATAACCTGACATGCCAGATGGACAGTTTCATATGTCTGCCACGGAAATATTTCACAAGTCACAAGTCTGCAGGATTTCAGGAACTGAATCAGGCAGGCCCATCTTCTATGCAAGGTTACTGATCTGACACACTCCAAAAAATTTGCCAGGAGGGCCACACCCTGTTGCTGGTGGCCCTCTTTTCTGGTCAGCTCGGCCATGATTTCCTGTGATGCAAGGACTCTTTCGCATTGAACCTCACTGGCTCTGCTTATACGTTTGGCTACTGGAAAGCCTAAGTAGCTGTTTGGAGCCTGTTGTGCAGACCATCCTGACTGTCATAGCGCCGTCCACCCAGCTGCAGTATGGCAGTAGGTAGAAAGTTGTTAAGTGGTGCAGCATCTGCAGGGAGGACACGGTGCTTGTGTGGTCCCCGCGGCCTTTGATTCTTGCAGACTCCTCTGGAGGGAAGCCATCCTCTGTCTACTCTGAGAGTATTTGTGGCAGCAATATCATCTCGGCTTGATGGAGTTGCAATACCACAATAGGAACCATGACCAGGTATCAGCTTTCTCAAGGGGGCTCTGAAGCTTCAACCCCTGAGAGCCCCACAAGACCCAGCATGGGACTTGCACTTAGTGCTTGATGGCTTGTGTCAGCCTCCCTGTGAGCCCTTGGCGGTGGAGCTACTGTGTGTGCCATGCAAGACTACACTCTTTCTTGTCATTACCTTGATGAAATGTGTGGGTGATGTACACGCTTTGCTCATCAGCCCATTATGTCTGAGGTGGCATCCAGATGTTAGGGGTGCCACTAGGGGTCCGAACGTTGTAGTTTTCCCAAAGGTGCTTTTGGGTATATATATATATTTTTTTTTTCAAATAATAATTGCTTGTATTTTTACATTTATTGTTTTAGCTTTTGGTTCTTTATGCTGGTTATTTGCCTATGTCAGCAGTATTGGAAGAAAAAAATGTTTTTGGTTCCTTCAAAACTATAAGAATGTATGTATTTGTAAAAAGAAAAAAAAAAGAAATGTATTCATATAATATAATATTAATAGTAAAGAAAAGACGGATGGTTGTGGTTTGTCAGTAATTGCATGAAGATTAGATTGGATTTGTTTCTGCATTAAGACAGGAATGCATAATTTTTCAAAACAAATCTACAAGCCCAAACATGTAATTAGGTAACTGTTTATTCTTCATGCTGTGAAAGAAGAGTTAATGTGAGTAAGTGTCTTGTTGTTTTTCCTTGATTGTCCTTTGCAAAATCAGTATGATAATGTTAATTTTGTAAAATTACAGTTAGGTGATAGATATTCCCATCACTTATGATTTATCGTTTGCTACAACATTCTTAATACCTTATAAAGACCTTACATGTAAATTAGAGGCACTTCTCTCATGTGTACTGCCATTTTCTTTCTTAATACTTTTAAAATATAGACATAATGTGTGTGGCGCAAGCTACAGAGATATTTACAACTATTCCAGGCAATGAACAGAAATAAAGTTTTGATGAGCCTTCCTGTGCGTGCGTGCGTGCGTGCGTGCGTGCGTGCGTGTGTGTGTGTGTTTGTGATTTATTTAACTAAACCGACAACATGTTCATATTGGGGTAACAAAAAATTGTTCTTCAATGACTAATTTTTTTGTAAAATGTCCCATGCAGTACTTTACTTTGGCCATATGCGTCAGATAATTTCTTTAATTACCTTTTTTCCCTTTAAATCTCCATATAAAATCCACTTTACTGCTGATGCTACCTCTACATTATGCATGTGCAATAATCTCTAATCAATAGGATTTCAAGCAGAACAATCGTAAATTTAAGTAAATTTTTACTTAATTTCTGTTGATAAGGTGTTTAATACAGTAACTACTCACTTTCAAGTATTTTGAGAAAGTGTCTAGTTCCATAAAGGCATTCAGTAAAACAGTACCCATGTGGCATCTGATACGCTTTATAGGGAGAACAGCTAACTTCTATCACTGACTGTTAAGTCTTCTTAAGGCCAGCAGCTTCGAAGTCAGACTTAAATGCCTTTGACTGTATTATGAATATATTTTTACCCTCTTTTGTGGAACAATGTTTCCTTTCAAACCGGGCACAAAAAATATCCTCCTACTTTCATACTGATGGAATTCCTAATGTACTTTACAGCCTCCACCACCAAATTTTCATGCAATAAAAGAGTTGGATGCGTGTTTGTGTGCTTGCCTTTTATACCATTTTCATTGTGGGAGCCCTGCATTCATTTGAACTGTGTTTTGCATAACTGCCATCGCCTCAAGTCACTCCATCTGTGAAACTCAAGCAGCATGAACAAAAGAAGAAAAGAGAGATGCGAGAGGAGAGAGGAGGGGAAGGAGAGACTGAAATGAGAAAGTGGAAGAGAGAGAGAGCAAGGCAGAGAGAAAAAGGAGACGGATAAGACGGGTAAGAAAAGGAAATAGAAATAGAAAAATAGAGAAGGGATTAGAAGGCAGAGGACAAGTTTCCGCTGTAACCTTGGACGAGACTCTGTCAGGCTGCAAAAGAGTAAATTAAGCATGGTATTTGTTTACCAAACACAACTGAAGTGGAACTGTTTCTTTGACCCCCGTATGTACAGTGTAGTGCATTGACTGAGTTATATGTGGTCGAGTTTCTGTGTATCTCTTTGTATGCTCAGGCACACATGCCTGACTGGCCATATGTAATTGAATCCCATTTGAAAACTCTCCTAACAAATCTTCACTGACTGTGCACGGCTGCAACTTCAAAGTGACCTTGTTAGTCTACTGTAGTGTGACTGCACTATGGTGGGTATTACAGAGCCGTATCTGTAATAGCAGACTGCTGACGCACAAGTACCGTGGTGAAAAGCGCTTTTAATCATCTCTTAACGAGAGTACTGATGACATGTACGCCAGAGTGTTATCTGTCCTGTATGCCTTCGTGTCCCTGAATAATTCAGCTGGCACAGAGAATAAGGGAGACATGAAACAAGCCCATTCAATAGATTAGCACTTAATTAATAAACTTAAGGTGGTTTCAATATTTCAGCAAGCCTGCATTATTCAGTTTAAATATCTGTCCTAATTACTTCCCCTCAGGCTGATCTATGGCTTTGTTTTTTTCTCTCCTGGGGTTTCATGCCTCCGGACCAGGTCTGCTATAAATAGGGCTGTGTGGTGGATCTCTCCCAAGCGTTACCTTTTTTCTCTTCACTAATGATCATTAGATCTGACCTGTCCAAACATACTGTACACACAGCCGAGCTCTCCCAAAAGAGCTTGTAGAAATAAAAGAAATAAATAATAATGACTCTGCAGTCGACATGATTCCACATAGCTGGTGAATCTAAGTGTTTATGTATCAGTAAAAGAAACAAAATTGATGCAACTGAACTTTTTTTCTCTCTGTGTTTTGTATTCCACACTTTCTTCTGTCTTCTTTCATTAACAGCCGGCCCTAAGATTTCCCACAATGCAACTCAGCCCACAGGCAACTCAGTCAGGTATTCAGGTGTGTTATGCCAGCAGCACCTACCGTAGCTCCAAGCCACTTGCTTTGTGAAATGAGGAGCTGGCTACAGAAGTTGGGTAAAATTACTTTTTTCTCCCCCTAAATCCACACACAAGACTTCTTTTACACACAAACTTGTACATTTCAACTGATACGGAATCAAGCATCGTCACTTTAGGCAATTTACCAGATTCTGCGCAGCTCTCTCTGGAGTCACCGAAGGTTTTATGCAACTTCTTTTATTTAACTTACACTGTAGTACTCCTCAAGTAAAATCACGAGTGTTCACCTTGAAATGATTTTTAGACTCTGCAAAATAAACTGTGTGAATGTAGTTTGTCATACATCACATGAAAGATGAGAAAGGGCTCCAATGAAAGAAAAAGAAAGGAACGAAAAAGAAAAGCTAACAGCAGTGAATATCCTGAAGGGACTTTTTAAATTGTACACCTACAAAGTCCTCCACTCAGTCACGTTTTACATCTGCACAGTTCCATGTCTGTTTGCATGCATCAAACTCCTTCTTGTTTCTAAGTTTTTGGCCAAACCTAAAAAGTGGGAGACAAGTGTTACAGTGTTTGAGTGGGCAGTTAATACTTCTCTTCTTTTCCTTCACCATCAAAACTTCAATCTATAAAATTGTTTATCATTTGCTGTGTTGGTTCGCAGATTCGCCTCAGAACTATGTTTGCCCATATTTGATCCCAGAGGAGTTTGAATGTTCTTTCAAGGCATGCAGGGTTTTTCTGCCCTGCCTTTAACCCTTGTCAGTTGGGACTTACCCCACACTTCTCTGACATTTAGCGCTTGATCCTGATCGAGTACAAACATATAGGCTTGAAGTAGATTGTAGTAGAATAGAACTGTAGTATTAACCATCATAATGTAGTCTTAAAACCTAGATATATGCATTGTTGTAAAATTTCTGCATGACCTATCTCTCTAATATCAATCTATCTATCTGTAAAAAGCACAGAACTGTCTTTATTCCATGTAAATAAATTCTTTTAAGTCAACATAACTTTAAAAAGTACAACCCATGTAGATATTTATTTAATGTCAATTCTATGTGAGTCTATACTCAAAATGGCATGCACACTCCTGTGGAAGTAAATCGACTATGAGTTTTATTCATGAACTGATAAGATGGTTTCTGTGTTATACCCCGTTGCAGCTCTTGTAATCTTTCCAGAATTCTTTTCTATTGCCTCCTTTTTCCTTTCGCTTTGACTTTGTGACAGATAATCTCCGTTATAGTGTTTTTCTTTTTTTTTTCTTTCTTCCCTGGCCAAATTCATATTTATTATCTATAACGCTCTGATATGTTTGATAATGGCATCACATTCAGTTTTGTGGTTGTGGGGCTCAACGCTCCATATGGAACTCAAGCAAACAAACATGGAAATAATATATTTTGCAGAAGGTCTTATATCTGTAAACAATTCTATAGGGTTAGGGTTAGGCTATGCACATGAACCCCTTTTTTAGTCATTCCTGACTGCATGACATGTCACATGATATGGTGGTATTTTGAGTTGATCACCCACAAAATGCAATTCTTTTTTTTTTTTTTTGCTTGAGCCTCAAATTGAGTATGGCTTATACAAGATCTGAGTAAATTAGACCCGATGATGGTGGGTTTGCACGAAACTCTTGGGCATGTGTGAGCTTTCTCCAGAAGCTTTTCGTGCCACAACCTTTTCACTGTTTAACTCTGTAAGACTGAGAAACTTTCTTGTGAAAAACCCACCCTTTACTACAGTTACACAAGTTTTATGGATGAGCAGACTATGTTAAGAACAGTTATTTTTCATTTTCTTTTATTATCAAAAGAATATATAGCTCCTGTATTTATAATTACCTGCTTTGTCATTACCCTGGTAACTTACAAGATAAAAAGCCAAATCTTGTGGAAGAAGAAGCTTGCAAATTTGATCAACTGGACAAATGATGACTGTGCTTGGTGGTTTTCTATGTGTCAGCTGGCTTTCACCGATTCCTTGATGCAACACAAATTGAATTGACTCAATAATTCGATAAGGTTGTGTGCAGTGTGAACCACTGATGAGAACACAGAGACATTTCTTTGGAGTCATGCATGGAGAGAAGGGACCAGCAGTGATGGAAAATGTATTAACAACACAATTGATATTTTCTTCCTTTTTTTTTTTTTTTTTGGGGGGGGGGGGGGGGGGGGGGGGGGTTAGTAAAAAAAAAAAACATCCAATTATCACACATTCTACTGTGTAACCTGCAGCTAATGCACTATATTAATGCAAATGAAAAATAAAATAAATAAATAAATGCATTTTAAATTCTAAATGCATTTTTAAATGCATTTTAAAATATGAAAATTAAATTCTTGTTTCACTTTAGCTTCTGAAAAGAAGGGAGAAACTGGTTCCAACAGGCTGACAAGTATATAGATAGAATACAATAGAAATTATTTATTTACCTCTGCATGAAATTCTGTCTATATGCACATGTTGCTTGTTTATTATATATGTTTTATATTCAATTAATGTTTGATTACTATAAAACAATATATTTTGACAATAAATGCAGCTTTTATTCTCAGAATACATTGTTTCACTGTAGGGATTTATTTGAATAATAAACAGCGACATGCACGGCTGTTGGGCAGGGAACTTGAAATCATTGTTCGAACTTGTCCATTTGAAGCCCATCTGCACCGAATATTCACCATGATCAAACAGCAAATGACACTAAATCAACAAGTATAAGTGATGTGGAAATATTGACCCCCCACTAAAAGTGATTCATTATTGAGCCATGTTGTTTGAATATAAAACAGCGTGGAGATGGCAGCCACGTGTTGTCTGACATCATCTGCAATTTAGATTGGGAGACTGAACGAGTAGTAAGCACATCAGCATCTGCATCCATCACTGAGCATTTAGTTTACTACACTGTAAGAGAGGAGGATGTTTCATTATTTTTCTTTTCTTTTTTTTCCCCACTAATGAGAAAAGAGTTCCATTTCAATTTGCCTCATAAATCTTCACAAGAGTCACAAAACACACACAGACTGGTTTTAAAGTATCGGTTCATTAATTTATTTATTCGTTTGCTATCACATTGTTCTTTTGCTTACCCTATGTAAATTGCACTCTGAGGCATAATGCACATGTGAGGGAATGTTTCACATTTTAGTTTCATGATTACTTTTCACTCATTATAGGGGAAACTGAGGGTAATAGTTATATTCTTGATCATTCTTGTGGATACCTTGGATTTTGAACTAAAACCTTTACATTTGGTGCTAGGGGTTTATGTATGTCTACTGAATAGGGGTGCTGGTTGGCCGCAACATTCACAGTCTATTCTCAAGGAAAAGTGACATGTTACTAGTGAAGCAATGACTAATGTATGTTGGTATTTAAAAAAAAAAAAAAAGGCCTTGGATCACAGGTTGAATAGTAATTCACAACAGTGGTAAAGGCAAAACATTTTCATGAATGATTTTATGATCAATAGTGTGTGTGTGTGTGTGTGTGTGTGTGTGTGTGTGTATATGTGTGTGTGTGTGTGTGTGTGTGTGTGTGTGTGTGTGTGTGTGTGTGTGTGTGAGACAGCATACTGAATGTTTTCGTGTATAACGTTCTAATCAAACTTTAAATATTTCACTTTGTATTCAAATCAGCATGTAGCCTTTTTGCTTGCAGTTTTCCACTTTTGAAATCCCACTAAAGGAATAAAAAGTTAAAGCGCTGTAATTAATAGGTCTCATAAGTGTTTCCCATCATAATCACTCAAAGATGAAATGCATTTTTCTTCACTTAGGAATTTGAGCAGGCTCATTCTCCCTCTCACCTGTCATAACCCCCCAGGTGTCATTTTCTAATCAATCTTTCATTTATTGTCACCTTCCTTTTTCAGACAAGCGAGCAAAATGTATTTTTCTCCATTGCTAAGACCATCTGCTATTGTGGGAATCATTTCAAGGTTGCGTATGCAATTTCACACCACAGTAAGCCAGAGTAAGGTCCACAGTGCACTCACAGGTCTAGTTATCTGGAACCAAAAGCTACCTGAAAAGACGACAGCTTTGGTGCCACAGGCTACGAAGTAGGGCTTTAAAAGCCATGTCAAGCGTGTGCTTTGTGGTCCAAAATTTTATTTCAGTATCAGGCGACTCCTTTTTAAAAATATTTTGTTGTGTTCTTTTGTCCTTCATACTTATTCAAAATTGGAGGTTTGAGTGGAGTGTTTGAAATTGCATTTCTCTCTGCGGGGCTTTTTGCACTGTATTTGAAGGTATTTCTTCCTCATCCATTTCATGACCAGTCAAATGAAGTCAAGCCATTGTGTCCAAATGCCAGTTGTTACTATGCATTACTTTCCAGTGACTGAACGGGCACTTCCTCAGGGGATGTTTATGATTACTTGGCTAAACATTTCTTCCACATTGCTTTACATTGCTGGACCACCAAAAAAGCTCAATTTCTTTCTTTTTTGTTTTGCTCAAACCTTTAATAAATATTGTATTTGTCTTGACTTGTCTATTTGAACATTAAATACTTTCTAAGTAAATTATCGCGCTTCTAGTGCTGCATTGTTTTGTTTTGAATTTGTTCAGTCTGTGATCATGGCTCACATCTTTCTGCGGCGGCAGGTCAGTATTTCAGGTCTCAGCATTCTTTAAGGCTCTTCAGGGGCTACCTTCAAAATCGTACTTTAAATAAAAATATGAAACAATTCAAAAACCCATTGCAACATTAAGTTAAAAAAAATGGCAATAAGAAATTATCATTTAAAATAGTAAACTATATTCAATAATGTTCAATTTCATTGAACAGGTGAGCTGAATATTCTCTTATACCCCTTTCCCACTGGCCAAAAAACCCGTTTAAACCCACTAACAATCGACTCCTCATGGCAGTGGGAAAGTGTTTAATCAGCATTTCGACCCGGGTCGTTCAACCCTGCAATCAACCCGGGAATTTACCGGGTCAGCTTTCTACCGGCTTTTTGTGGGAGGGACACATCCGGGGACTTACGTGATGACGTTGATGCAGCATGGCCGTGGCTACGTTAGCGCGCTAGTTGTTGTTTCTGGACACAGCGTGAGATATCCTTCATCAAGATGACCCAGCATTGGCAAGATAGCGAGACCAGAGAGCTTCCCCTGATCCATGGGGAGGAGGAGATTCGTCTACAGGTAACGGGGACTGTGTTCTGCTGCATTGTTTACTTTCATTGTGCCCCGTCGCGCTGATGATATCATCAACATGGGACACCATCAGCGCGGGAAAACACACTGACACGGCTCGCCAGCAGGTGGTGAGACGTGGGTCTGCAGGCGGTGGGAAAGGAGTCTAAAAAGGCGATTGTTAGCGGGTCAACCTGTGTTTTTGCAGTCCGGTTTACCAAACTACCAATTTGGTTTTGCACGGTGGTACACCATATGAAATTAGCAGTGCATGGACTGTGCCATACTCCACCACCTTGCACTGCACAATGAAATTAGAGCCCTTGGTGTATAAATCCACGTGCAACAACCAAAGTGTCAAAGACTACAAAGATCAACAAAAACATCCAAGAAATACAGCAATTCTAGCTATTATTTTCACTTTGTTGCTTTAGTTTTTCAGTTGTGGGACTGTGTTGATATTTTTCTTTTTTATCCCCAAAATACTCAGATAGATAGATAGATAGATAGATAGATAGATAGATAGATAGATAGATAGATAGATGGATGATAAATAGACAGATAAAAAATAAAGGTGTAGACATGGTGGCAGTAGCCTGTTTAGCTCCCCCTATCCTCCACTGCACTGTTAAAAAGCCTACAGGCCATGGAGACGAAGGACCATCTGTGGCGCTGAGTCCTCCAGCACAGCACCGTGAGCCGCCCTCTCTGGCTGCTGCGTTGCACTATCAGGGTGTGGTGGAGGGTGTGGTTGGTGTTACCCAGAATGTTGGTCAGCTTGGTCTGCATCCTGCTCTCCACCACAGCTGCTGGTGAGTCCAAACACCTTCCCAGCACAGAGCCGGCCCTCCGGATCAGCTTATTCGGCCTTCTGGTGTCTCTCTGTCACACTGCCTGTCCAGCAGACAGCGGCAAAAAAGATGGTTCCTGCCATCATTGACTGGTAAAACATGTTCAGCATTAAATCGCAGACATTTACGGCCAATGCACACTGGATGCGGTCCGACTGCAGTCCGTCTCCGGTCCGGAATCACCGCAGGTCTTGATTCACACTGCCTGCAGTATCTCTGCAGTCCGCTGGAGGAGGCTGCCAGATCTGTCGCTGTCCCACGAAAATAATACGAAACCAATTTAACTCAATAGAAAGCAGACCAAACTGCCATCTCGGTTGAAAATGCACGTTAAAATCATACTTGTATAATATAGAACACGTCATAAACAAATAATTATTTTATCAACCCGCCCAACCTGTTCAAAAAAGAAGCTTGATTTGGCAGAAACCCACCCAATCTGGCAACACAGAGCCGCTCTGTCATAGAGCTGTTTTGTGCCGTTTTGAAGTCATTTGACTTTCCTGCAGTGACAAAGTACAAAACCGTTCAGTCTTCGAATGCGTATAATGACTACATCACGTTGTTTGTTCTGTATTCTACCAGAAGAAGTAAGAAAATAGAATATTGAGGCAAAAACATGACACACATTTTATTTTGAAGTCACTTATTTTTGGAACACATATCGCGTTTCCTTCCGGCATCCGACTTGCTTCGGTCTGGATTGAGCGGTAGGGCTCCAGCATGTGGAAAATTAGGATCCTTGCGGAAAGATACCAGAGCTCCACAAGGGCTCCGCAGCTGAACCGGAGCCAGTGTGTACCACAGCTTAAGGACTTGAGCCTCAGCAAGAAAGCGAGCCTGATCTGGTCCATCCTGTAGAGGCATCAGTGTTTACCAATCAGTCAAGCTTGCAGTGCAGGTGCACCCCATACCTGTTGGACTGGACCACCTCAATGTCAACTTCCTTGATGGTCACCTGCTACAGTGGTGACTTCGACTTGCAGAAGTTGATAACCATCTCCATGGTCCTCTTCATGTTCAGGATGAGGCCATTCCTCTCACACCAACTGCTGAAGGCTTCCACCCCACTTTCAAACAAATTTAGTTGAACTCATTTGGAACAACTTTTGGATACTGCACAGAAACTGCAGGTGATCTGATCTGTATGTGGATTCAAAAGTGCATAATGAGGTTGACAAGATTGTTGAATTTATGTTAATGACTACTAAGTTTGTTCATTCTTTAGGGATACATCAAATCATGATTCTTTGGGCTCTCTTTTGCAAAATGAAAGCTGGATGTGTGTTGGCTTTGTAATTAAGGATGTGTGTTGTCAACAGGATAGGAGGTGTAATTATGTTTACTCAAACATGTGCTTGACTTTATTAAATATTCAAATTAATATGGACATTTTTTCTTTGATATAATTATTGTTTGTGGCCTCAAATGTAAGCAATTTGATAACAGATGGTGTTATTTATCATGGGTTTCCAGTTTGATTTAGTTGATAATAGATTATCCAGCATTACACTAAAGACTGTAACTGTCAATTTGTTATTTGTTAAAGCACCGGTATGCCTAAAGTAGATTTCTCACAACGTACTGTCAAGGATACAGACCATGACTTCCATCAGACACGGCAGCTCTTTTACCCCCTTTTCTTCACATTTTTGATATTATCTAGATTAAGAGTCTTGATAAAATTAAACAGTGGCCTTCTTTTGTGTAGCCATATACATCCATACTGAACATGACATTTAAATGTGTATCTGACACAGCGTGCCTCTCGTTCAACCTTTTTTTGTTTTTTTAGTATAAGCTGTGTTTATAGCTTATGGGTGGAGGAAAAAAAGAAGGCCTTTGTTGGAAGGTCAGTGCTTTAAACCCTGAGACCTACTCTAAAATTTCATTAGGCAAAGCGAACAGGTACCAATCTTTGCCTCCGTGACAATGGAGATCAAAATGCCCTTGAGCTAACCAATTAACCTCCCGCTGTTCTTGTGAAGCTGCTCATTGGCCAGCTACTGAAAACAATAGCTATGCAGCTCTCAGGTGTAAGGTGCTGTTTTTGTTAGCTGTGTGAAAACAATGCATCTCCCACAAACCTTCCCTGAATAAAATGATAAATCAACGAGCTACACGGTAAAATAAGCACCCTGCTTATGAAGCAAATTGCACAGCTGAAAATGCTGACAGTGTCACAGTTATAAGCAAAGCATTCCTGTAATTTTTCCCTCTCAGAATTATAAGCAGAAAAAACAAGTCTTATTTCGCCACATACAGTATTTTGCCACTTTTTGCACGGCAGCCAGAAAAGGAAAGTTTGAGTAAGACATCCCAAAAGGAAGTAAAAATCCCACCATCTTATTTCTTCTTTAAAACAATGTTTTGTGTACCATTCACTAATCCATTTAAGTCCAAACTAAGCTGGCATATATAAAAAAAGGTGCAGCAACAATAACAATTTCTGATTCAACTCAAATCAGTTCAAGCACATATGACAAAGTGCTCCAAAGTGCACTTTGCAATCTGTTCTAATATTTGACATCCCTCCTGTGGTCTCTCTGCCCCTGGCACGACCGTTTTCAGGAAACTGGCCTTTCACTAATCACTATGGAGTACAGTGCATCAGCTGCTGTGTCGGCAAAGTGGGCCTCTCCCCCTGGATTTGGTACAATCAAACCTCCACGGGATATGTACTTTCTGACCAGAGGCAAAAAAAGGGACGTGTGTGGTAGAGACAGAGAGGGAATGAGTGGGGGGAAAGCAAAACAGAATGAGAGGAGCAAAGATTACAGAATTTGGTGACCTTGGCAGCCATGCAGCAGAGTTATATTCACCGTCCTTGACTTTGACTGGGGGGGAAACTATCAGAACTCTGTGGTTCTTAGTTAGGATGGGGATTAGATAGCGCTCTCTTTTCTGCACGCTGGGACCTGCTGGAAATGGCTGACCAGATGGGCAGCAAGCCTCTGGCTTTAACTGTTGATTTGTCTGGACAGCATGGGATGGAGTGGAGGCTGAGAATTTACGCATGTGTGCGAGTGAGTCAGTGTGTTTATATTCTTGCAAAGAGAGTGTATCAGTGTGATAAAGAGGAAGCAGCTGAAAGGCGCTTGGAGCAGCAGACCGATCCAAATGGAGGAAGGACAGAGACAGAGGGGGGTGAGTGCAGCAGATCACACTCGGCTGGTGAGGAAGAGTGTAATGGGCACATTTGCCTCCCTTTACATACCCATAACCCTGGCACTAGACAGTGGTCTTTGCGGGCTGCCATCCATGGCAGAGGCTACGCTGCTCACGGCCATGTAACCTACCTCACTTGGCAGCAGATACAACAGCGCTCAGTCAGGGATTTCTGGAAACAAGCACTCTGCTGCATGCATGCCATGTTTATATGCAATCAAACCAAAGTTAATGGGAGTATTCTCCCTTGCAATACAACAAAACAGGGTTTTTATCATTCTCACCCTCAGGGTTTATGGATGCCATATCTACCCACCATATGACAGCCCTCAGTGCAAATTTCTCCTCTGCAATGTCACATGCTTCACTCAGCCATTATGCACTGCAGCTACAGAACTCTCTCATCTTTCAGTGTCTCCCAGTCATAAAAATGTATACAAGGTAGAGACTCTGGCAAAAGCGCAGATACCCTCTCAGATATATTAAGTCACACACACCCTTCCACAAATAAAATACTAACTTGTTTCTGCTGGGAGAATGCAAGACAAAGCACGACTACGAGAACAAACTCACTGGTGCAGCCTATGATTGTGCTATAGCTTTATAAAAGCAGGCACAATTCCTTATCTGACACCCAGTTTTTTTTAAAAAAATGGAAGTACAAAGGCATGTGCTGCAATCACTTTAACCATCAGAATGAAGTGTGTCATCATCAATAAGCTGATAGGTAATATTTTCTGGCTGTGGGCTGCCAGTCTGATCCAGCAGAGTGCTCACTAGAATTCCCTACAGATTGCAAAAACACGGTGTGTCACAAAGTGGTTTGCTGTAGTGCTGTCAAAACTGCTAATGATCTGTTTTCCAAGTTAAGGCTGTGAGGCAGATGGCAAGCAGGCAATGATGGCTCAGTAATGCTCAACATATATATTGTGCATTAATTTGTGTGTCCTGTGGAATAACATTACTTTTCATGTCGTCATGCAATGATTGTATACAAGTGGATGCAATATGCCATTATCTTGTCCATTCTTTACAAAATGGACAAGTAGTGGAAAATTGTTCATCACAAATCATGCTGAATGTGCTGACACATCTCTCCAAATACCATCTGCTTGGGGATGTTTTAATGTTTTATATGAAGGACATTCAGTGCATCTTTTGATAGTTAATTGTACTAATGTATCCATAAAAGCAGGCACAAATATCATGTCATACTTATTCAGATTTATGTTTTCCAGTGTTTTTGCAACGCTTAGTTCAAAACAGAAGAAAGACAACAAAAGCTATCTAATCAAACATACAATATTTTTGAATTCTACTGTGTTGAGGTTGTATATTTTAAAAGATATATTTTACTCAAAGCAAAATTAGAAAAGCAAGATATGTAAAAAAGCAACCAATTTTGAGAACATTTCGTTTATCCATAATAATTTATCACTTGTGTTCCTCTTGGTTTTCAGTCAACCCAATTGCCTATGGAGTTCATCAAAAGATAAAAAAAAGGCAAATTTTTTATTTATTTATTTATTTTTTTGCAATCTTGCAAAACTGTTACAGTTGTTTGATTAAAGGCAGTTTCTGCCCCACATTTCTAAAACTACAACGACACAACATTTATCTGTCACACAAGACTCAGCTGGTGCCTGCTGAGCCCAAGTGCCCCTCTCAAGTATCTGTTCTGTGGGTTTGGCCTGACTAGTTTGTCCTACAAGGCACCAGTTTCTTGCAAAAAAAAAAATACAACCTACAGGATTAGTTTATTCCAATTGTTATTCTTTTCACTACAGCTATATTAGACAGAAACTGTTAGAAGCTTTATACTCCAGGAAGTGGGCCTCTGTTGATTCCGACAAACCCATCCACGGCGTCCAGCCCATGATCCAGTGGAGCCACCACTTCTGTGCTCTCACAGGTACATGTTGATGTGATTATCTCTCTGGTAGTCTGCCATTGAAATTTCCACTGTAACTGCATCAGGGCTCATTTTATCTGTATTGTCAAGCCACAAAACTGTCATGGTGAGCACAATTGTCTCTTTACAAAAATGTTGCATATCATATACATGTTTTCCCTAGGAGAAGTATGCATACCGTAAATCCTCTAATAATGACCTGTATTCCATTAAAAGCCCGTCTCCTTTAAAGGGATACTTCAACATTTTGGCAAATTGGCCCATTTACCGCAATTCCTTAGTCATTTCGAACAGCATACTTATTTTTTTTGTGAGGGCGAGCTGTTGTTTAATCAGAGGTGAGTCGAGGAGGTTTTCGGGACGGACACAATGGAAGTGAATGGTATTTTTGCTTCCCCTCGTCAAACTCATCAAATACACAATGCAACAACCCCATAACACCTTGGTGGACACGTTATTATATATATATATATATATATATATATATATATATATATATATATATGTATATGTATATATATATATATATATATATATATATATATATATATATATATATATATATATATATATATATATATGTATACGTTACAGCCATCTAATTTCTAGGACCATAGGTCTTGCTTGGGGTCTTGCTACCAAGGTAGTTGTAGTTGGACCGATAATTCGCCATTCCCAAGTTTGCTTATCAATTCTTTAGACCATCACTGCCTCCTGCATCCACATTTCATCCCACAGCCTCAAAACATGATCCCAGTTTTTATATTGAAGTGATCTAAAAGATGAAGCAACAGATAAACTTAGGAAGAGATGAACAAATGGAAGCCTCTGTGCACAACAAACAAACATTTTAACCTCATTTGAACTTTAAACATTTAATAATATCACCTTTTCGAAAAAAGAGAATAAAATATCTACTATCCAATATATACTTGGAGTTTATGTCCCACACAGTTTGGTCCTATGGTAGTGAAGATGACATTTTTTTGTGGCATTTGCAATATTCTGAATTGTCCATTCCTGGAGTTCCTTCAGGGCTTTAAGAGTCTGGTTTCATGTTTTTTCATATAGCTGTTCCTAGTTGTGAAAGTGGCTTGAACTTGCCTCATCATCATGACTTCCACGTTTCTGTTCAGGATGGATCAAGTGTAAGGTGTTATCTCACCCCTGCTCCATGTGTGACCCAAGTGCATCATCACTTTCACTGTCATGAAAATCTTGCCGTGCTCCTTGCTCCCTTTCTTCCTCAGAGATATATTGAATGAATGAATGAATGAATGAATGAATGAATGTCTTTATTTTGCTATATTCAGCAACCCTTTCCCACTTATAGCTGCTAGTATGTTGTTGGTTTACAGTATGGCTTGGAGTGTCTTGGAGTGTTTGAGTTCTTTGTGAATTTCATGTTGCTGAAAATGGTTTGAGGTCCTCCAAAGGAAAGCTCAAAGGAAGCTCCTGTGACAGCAATGCCTGCATGAAAATCCATTCAAATTAAGCACAGAAGAATATGGGCGGTAGCATGAGGAAACAATGAGTAGGGACGGGGATTGAATTTGGGATTTTTATAGGTACCGACCGAATTCCACTAGTACGACAAAAGTACCAGTTCACAGAGAATCAAACGGTAGCCTATCATATTTTGGTACCTAAACGTATCTTTGTGACTTTAACTGGAAGAGTAGGCAATTTTCCATATCGGACCTGAATACAGCATTGCACAGAAAAGAGCATAGTGATGTCAGTATGTCAACAAAGCAAGCGTGACTAAAAAGCACTTGAAAGTATGCTTATTCAAAATACAATACAGATTATACTCGCCGTGGCTCTGTTAGCACGCACTAGCCTCAGTTAGCAAGCTAGCATCAGTTAGCAAGGTTGCATCCATTAGCACACAAGCCTACATGATCATGTTAGCATCCATTTTCATACTAGCATCCATTAGTGACTCGTTTGCAGCCAGCAACAAATTAACATTTATTACCACACTCAAAACACCGAAAATTGGCACAGTTGAGTAGCAGTACCGATTCCAAGGTACCAGGTATTGGTACTGTATCAGTTCTAATATGTACTGTACACATCCCTAACAATGAGACATTCAGGCATCTGAAAATAAGAAAATGTACCCTATTTTCATATTTGCGCAGCTGTCATGTGATCAGTGAAAGTCATTATAATCTATTTGTGAATATAAAGATAAAGGTCAAAACTTAAGGCCTAACTCCAACAAACTAGAAGGAAACATGAAAGAACCTTCTCTGCACTTCCACCCACACAGCAAAAACTACTCAGAAGACAGTCTATTTTCACTTGACTTGTTAGATTCTGAGGCATTTTTTTTTTTTCATGTGATCATAAGTTTTAGCAAGTTCATGGTGCCAAAGCACAAATTAACTTTGAGAGGTGAAATGCCAGAAATATAATTTTACAGTAGCAAATACAGGTCTACCGCTGTGATGAATGAATATCACCAGCACTTGCATGTCAAACAACATCTGGGAAGCATGTTTACTGCGTCAGTCAAACCATGTGTACTTTTTTTTCCTTCAGTTCATCTCAATTCAATTCAGTTTAATTCTATAGTGCTAAGTACAACACTGTCATTTCAAAGCACTTCAACAGAGAAAAACACAACAATCCCACATGAGAAAGCATAAGTGACAGTGTAAAAGTAAAACTCCATTTCAACAGGAAGAAATCTGCAGAAACAGACTCAGAGGTGGTGGCTTTCTGCTGTTCCAGTTGAAGTTAGATGATAGAAAAAATTGTTGAAGGGGGCAGGAGCGTCAGATCACAAACTGTCAGTTCCACTGTCAGAAATCCTGCAGTGATGTAGAGTGAGGGAAAGAGTGCAGACTGCAGGAGAGGGAGAGGGACATTGTTAATGACAAACTATAGTGAAAGATTCAATGTAGAATGTGAGAGAAAGGAGGTTCAGTGCAACAAAAGTCTCCAAGCAATCTAAACCTATAGCAGCTTAACTGGAAAACGGTCCATGTTGGCCCAAACCAGCCCTAAAAGGTCTTACGCCTGCATTCCTAACTAACACTGGCATTTGCTTCCACCCGAGAGAAACCTGATGCCTGAAAGCTCTGTCTCCTATTCTACTTTTAGAAAACCTACACTATAATAAATAAAAGGTCAGTTAAGCTGTCTGAAAAATGTGAGTAAACTCAACTTTTCTTTTTGGTTTCAACTCAAATTAACCTGACACGCCAGATGGACAGTTTCATATGTCCGCCACAAAAATATTTCACAAGTCCATCAGGGTAGCCGTTCTTCCGATTTGATTTCAGAGGTGGGATCTTCAAAACAATCAGTAGCTGGCGTTTGGACGACCTTTCGAACCAAAGAAGAAGACGATTGGACGACCGTTCTGATTGACACGCGACACACTCACCACAGACCAATCCACATCAAGCCACGGTGTGACACAGCTTATGTGCGCTGCTGCTGAGAAGCAGTAGACATCGTTTCCTGACAAAAAGGCTTGAAGTGATGTTCTGTGCTCCTCTTCCAAAGAAGAAACTGAGTCGCTTTCTTATAAAACTGCAGATATTGCCGTGTCCATGCAGATCGCTTCACATGCCGCCATTGTTTTCGAACTTTCAGTCGCTTCCCACTGTCGTCACGTTTCTCGTCACTTCCACTCTTCCCGCAGCTCCTGCCTCTTTTCCCTGATTGGGCCGGCAAAATTTTAACCGAGTGAAACCATTGGTCAACGGAGCGCTACAAGATGGGATCTGTAGGATTTCAGGAACTGAATCAAGCAGGCCCATCTGCTAAGCAAAGTTAAACTCAAATAACTTAGTTGTAAAAGTTCTGATGATCTGATGATCATTTGTTCTTTAAAGTTGATGCTTTGAGTTAAATGACCTACTGTGTGTGTGTGTGTGTGTGTGTGTGTGTGTGTGTGTGTGTGTGTGTGTGTGTGTGTGTGTGTGTGTGTGTGTGTGTGTGTGTGTCAGCCTGTCCCAAGGTAGCTGTGACTACTTACATAACATACCTCCACTCAATGTGGAATGATTGAATAATCCAATTGTAAGCGTCTTTGAATTTTTAAGAAAGTAATATTTAAAATCAGTGCATGATTATTATTATTATTAACTTAGTACGATGCATTATATAAGAGAACTTGCTTTGTTAAGCCAAACAACACAGAACTCTGCACTATTTCAACTCACAATTTCATTGGAAGATAATTTCATCTACATTAATTCTAACTGTCATTTTAATTAATGTAGATTAATGTGTTTAAATAGTTTATTCAAACAGTATAACTAATGCTCAAAACAATAACATGTATTTGTCATTCATTTTCTGAACCACTTATCCTGTCAAGGGTCGCTGGAGCCAATCCCAGCTACTTATGAGCAAGGTCAAATGTAGTATAAGACATAATGTGCAGCACTATCAACAGCACCCCAGGATTATTTATTTTTTGGAATTATATATTTCTAACACAATTGAACTTTGTAGCTAAAAGTTCATATGGAAATGCATTTAAAATTTTAAATTATTGTAATTAGTTCTCAAACTATAATCAATATTAGAGAATGATCCATCTCACGTTTTGTGGCTCAAGCAGACTGCAATTTAACTGTATCCTGTACTCCATCAATGTATGCAACCAGCCTTGGAGAAGAAAATCCAGGCGGAAAAAACTGAGCTCTTGTTCGCTCTTGTTCTCGTAGCTTGTAAGTGGAAGAAAACTGTTCAGTATGGAAATTAAGAGGTCTCACATCTTTACCTGTTTGTTAATCTATCATGTATTATTTTGCATATTTTCCATTTGAGATGCCTTAAACCGCACAATATATACCTTACCTATGGTTCCAAATTCAAGTCAGTTTTGGCTTTTGAAATGGTTGTTTTTTTTATACACCAGTTATAAACATAAAACAATCCTGTCTTGTATTGTCTCTTCCTCATGTTGCTTTGCTTTAGAAATTCTTACATGAATTATCTCCTTTTTCTTTTCTTTTCTTTTCTTTTCTTTTATGATAACTGCATAGTTATTGATGCACTCAAATTAGTATTGGATTATTTACTACCCTATGAAAATTATAATTTCCTCGAAGGGGAGCTGACAAAACAGTAAAACCAGAAAATGAAGGAGAAACAATAAAAAAAATGTTTTGATTGCTTAATATTAAAAAAATAACAAAACAAAACAATAATAGTAATCAAAATTGAATCAAAACAACTGTTGGTTCCCCTTGTCATTGAAGGTCATCATGACGAATTTGTTTTAAAAAGGAAGTTAGTAGAGATTAAATAAAATGTTATCATGTTATCATTTCAACAAGTCTGTTGTTGCCATGAAATAAAGTTCCCTATCTTTTCTGTTTTTTCTTGTATATGGGTGAATGGGTAGGGCACTGAAGCAAGCTAACACGGGACTAAATATAGAGTACATCGCAGGCACTGATTCATCAGAAGGCTAATACAGGGAGAAACCATCAGGCACATAACAATCAGACCCACAGAGACCCACCAATTATTCTAACTAGCATGGTTTGTATTGTGAGAGGAGACCAGGAGGAGACCAGGGTACCTGAAAATACCACATGCTGACGCTGAGGCTTATGCAGCTCGGTCGATAGACCTGATTCCAGTTCCAATGGTTTGCAATTTGATTCCCATCACAGCTCCATGTGCCATCCAAGTTGTTCCCAGTTGTACACCTTGTATGATAGCTACATTAACCAAAATAATGCACAATATACACAAAGTCCTTTTATAATATTTAAAGGAAAAACATGTCAACTCAAATACAGAAAGGCCAGCAAGATCAAAATGGGGGACTTTGATCTGTAAAGGCAACAGTGCCAACCACTAGACTACTGTGCCACACACCATAGAGACAAAGAGACAAAGAAAATAGATAACACGCCTCTATGTGATCAAACAGACTGTTGGCTGTTTTCAAACATGATGATAAGTGCACATAAGACAAGAACCAGTTGTCAGTTGTTCGACCTAGTAAATTCCACTGTCCTTTGTATCACATCTCTTCTTTCGCTGACTTCTGTGACTTAGTGTACCACTTCTACAGTGATCTGCTTGCAGGGACACGCTGTGCTTTACTCTGAGCAGTTAACAGCTGCAGTCACAGTGTTCCTGGAAGACTTGTGGTGCGAAAACATATTGTTCCTTAAGTCCTGAGTCAATCTCTCACTTTCTCTGATTTCTTGAAGGTGAAAGCTTCCAGGCTTAAAGGTTAAAGGGATTATTTACAGACAGTATATGACTCAACCTGTGTTAAAATGCACGCGCTTTAAGGCATGGCAACATGTAGTAAATAGATGTAATGCCTTAATTCAGACCTTATCACAAAAAGGGGCTTAAACAGTCTGCTTCTTTTTTTCAGGATTTTATGGTGGGGTCTTGAAGATGTAATGATGATAGTGCCTGATAATCTCATTAATGGGAGCTTCACTGCATTACAAGGGCTAACTACTGAACCTTTACACCCTTGATTCAGGCAAATATTAGAATAGTTTCCACTAGTGCAAAGGATTTGGAGTGCACATGAGCAAGGATATACGGCACACTTCAGCTTAATCCATAGGGGTTTCATTAATTCTGTTCTGCAAAAAGAGGATCAAGCTAATTTGCCCCCAACGGTCAAACCTTGCTGTTCATTAAAAGTAGCATCACAGAGACCAATTAATCAGCGTTCCTTTAATCTGTCAAACAGGAATGAAAAAAAATGGAGGTGTTCTCTTCTCTTCATAGATGGATACAGTCATTGGAGGATTTTTTTTTTTTTGCCATCATCCCTGAGGAAAACGTTAGAATTTTTTTAAAGCAAAGCTCGCCAATTATGATGCTGCAAATTGTTAACGTTGGAAGATTGGAAGAGAAGCTGATTATTTCCTGTCCCAGTAAGGATTCTCCCAAATGCAATATTTTCTTTAAAACTGCATCAGCAAAATGAAAGTGATTTTCTTCCCTTTAAAATTAATTGATTTACTAAAAAATAACATCTTACTTTTCTGCAGAGTATATGCACTTTTTAAAACTTTCAGAATAGAATGATTACCTCAATTTTTACACTTAGTGATCGGAAGCTTTGTTACTAATGTGAAAGAAAAAGTTAAGCTGTAATTGGATGCATCTTTTTTTCCCCCCAGTTTTACTACTAAATGGTTATTGGTGTTAGTGGAGTAGATACATGTGCTTTCATTTCATTTTAAGGGTCCATCCCTACTGGTTTTGTTGTGTGATTTGGTAAATTAGCATTGTGACAGGTTTAAAATCAATTAAAAAAAACTGCAGCTCTGAAACAAAACAACAACAACAACAACAACAACAACAAAAAAAAGACAAAAACTGTTAATTTCCACTCAGGGGAGGACTCGGGATCCCGGACACAACTGTAAGTGGAACAGAAAGTCTTCTTTCTATCTTTCTGTCACAAAAATCACCAGGTGTCACCGGATGCAGACAATCACACATTCAGACAGAGGTGAAACACATCAGGGCAGGAACAGCAACACTCAGACATTGGATGGGAAGTAGGGAAGGAGGCTCAAACGAGAGAATTGAGTTTTTTTTTCCCCTTAAAGCCTAAACTAGCTTAATGCAAGTTGTAAAAGTAAGCTCCCTCAGGTGAAAGCTAGCCAATTGCAATTTGCAATGATTGCTGTGATGAATCCTGTCAAACAGAGCAGCCAAATGAAAACATACTTACCACTGGATTGCTACCGATTGTGAGACCTACAACTGATTTTAAATTCTTCCTCATCCATGCGTCATTGAATTACACAATCGACAAGTCGTTAGAGCATCACCTAGACATTCACTGTATGTGGTGAGAATGCAAACAACTACCACAGCTTGTTTGTGTTCAAGACCTACTTTTAGTTCCTCCTACGTTCCTTATAATACCCTCAAGCCTCAAACTAAAGTAATAACAAAAATTCTAAGGATGCACAAGGAAAACATGCAAACCTCAGACAGTACCTCCATTCCATGTATTTACCTTCAATCTCATTCCATCCAACAGCTCCAGTCATATTGCACTGGATCTGTTCCAAGCTAGCAATAGGTGGAAGTAAGTTGTTGCCTTGAGCAGTTTACCAGAACATCACAGGGTAGACAGAGAGTGACAGTCATACACACTCACATTAAAACCTTTGTTCAAAGTTTGTGGGCATTTAATTTCAAGTTCATGTCTTTGAAAGCAGAGTACCTTGAGAAAACCCACCCATGCACAAGGAAAGCATGTTCATCAATCTTGTGCAAACATGTTTTAACCCTGTGCTACTCACTGTAATATCTTAGGACTTTGTAATGTCAAGACATGACTTTATTTTCTAAATGTACAAGAAGTCTAGATTCCCAGTATTAACAGAAAATCCACAAGCTGACAAAAACAAAATGTAATTCAAAAAAGGCCAGAAACCATAAAAACTTTTACACAAAAATATTACCCACTACTCTATGTGTAGCTCCTCAGTTCTACTCATGAAAATTCCTTTGTCTATCTTTTTTTTTCTTTCTTTTTTGATAAAGCAACTAACCAGTATCTGTGCTTATGCATGAATTGGGTCAGCAGGACAGAGCAGGAAAAGGAAATCACCTTTCATACAACAGACCACAGAATGGAGATAGATCCCACTCACAAACTAAAAATCAGATACCTGAGCTTTAGCAGTAACTGGGACCCACCAACAGCTCCAATAAAAATCCAGGCACAGGCAGTATCTCCAGTGTCTCAGCTGGTTTTCTGCGTGTTTGGACTTTCCACTGTCTCATCGTTATCTCCTGTGATTGCAAGGACTTCTTTTTCATTTTAGTTGTTTGGGTTTTTGGTTTGTGCCAGTAAAATGAGTTCCTGCTCCACCATTGGCAGTGTCTTTCATCCTGAGGCCTCCTCTGAGCAACCCTGACATATGTGGTCGTTCTCTGTCCATGGATCACATAGAGCTCAGCAGTTGCTCCAAAGCAGTGTTGGCCCATAAGGGAGATTGCAATGCTTCCATCAGACAATAAGCAGATGCAATTTTCTGAGCAAAAGTATTATATGCAAATATGATGTGTTCTTTTTTTTGTTTTGTTTTGTTTTTTGTTTTTTTTTTTCCTTGAGCATAGATTCACTTGACCTCTTAGGTTATGTTTGGACTAAAAGGGATCCTCATCAACAGGACTTAATAGTCCTTGATCAACCATTTGCTCTTCCAGCAGATTTGAAAGGAGAAATATCACGATTAAGACTTTATTGCAAACTTCCTCTGTATCTTTAAACACAACAGCTTGTAGTCTTCAAATTAAGCTCTCAGCTTCACCTTAGATATCAGTAAATAAATACTTCAAAATCAAATTTGCATTTCATTTCAAACTCCGCAATCCAGCCTTTTTTTCTTTCCTTCAAATTGACTAAACATTGCAGTGGAAAGGTATGACTGTGCCTTTCAAAAAGCCTTGGAAACATCACCAAAAATCTGGAGAATCTGTTGCAGAACACCCAATTTGTGACACAATTTGATGCTCCAGGGAGAGAATGAACATGTTGGTTATGTTTTCCAACAACAGTTTTGTGCTTACGATTCAGACACATTTTATGAAATAATGATGAGTCGGCTCGGAAAAGAAATGTTTGCTAGTAGCAAAACTGTACCTCCTTTATAATAAATGATAGTTTTTTTTTTTGTTTTGTTTTTTTAGTTCACTGGTGCCTTGAGTGCAAATAATGTGAATTTTTCATTAATCTTTTTCCTTTCATTGACTTTTCTTCCAATGAGGAAAATGTCTTTTTGGCTGTCAGTTTGAATACATTATGACTTTATTTGCAGGTGCTACAGAATATTTTTCATGAGGATGGTTTAAATTTTCACTCACTCTGTTGTGTCAATGTGCTTTTCCCATCAAACTGCTGCCTTTTGTTCATCGGGAATGAAAAATCTATCTTTATAACGTATTTAAACAAAACTAAACAAATAACTAATTATTCAACCAAAAAAATAAAGAAATCATAAAGGAGCAAATATGAAATTAGTTCAACATGAATATAAAATCACAGTTGAAGTAAAAGTTCACCTGAAACAAGACCACTTTCATGCTTTTAGCATTTTCATTTAAAAAGCCTGAAGGCCATGTTAGTGGTTAAAATACTTATTTTAAGTGAGCAAACTGAATTTCTTTCACCACTACTTATTAGACTAATTTTTATTCCTCACTGAATTGGCACTTCTCTTAAGCATCCCACACTTGACTGACATGGAGGGTCAGCTGCTGAGTCCTGACCGATTCTCTTAAAATGTCACTGCGTCACAGGCACATCCTGGGCCGGAGTGATGGACAGGTAACAGTGTAGGGAATTCTTGGACAAGTGGTTATCAACTTTTTTTCAGGAGATTAAACAATGAGAGTACCTGAAGCTCATCGTAGCCTGCTGTGAGCACACTGCTCTGCCCTCCATCAACAAGAGGTCTGGTCAGGTGAAGGTCAGCCCGAGGAGTCACGCTGGCAAAAGCAACCAGTGCTTACGTGTGGTCCTCTGCTGTGGCTCTCATAATTCTTTGTCTAGCACAGGACTTTAACCTACCCTTTTTCGTGTCAGGCAGCACCACTAGGTGTGAAAAGGTCTCAGTTGACCTCTAAATAAACTTAAAATAAAGAGCACTGCTACTACAAAGGATTTCTTGCTCAGCCCGAAGGTGTTTATGCCCTCTGTTTGAAAGGATGCCTTACATTTACCACCAGCTAATGCAGACAGTGACATGAATTGATTCCCCTCTATTGATCTGAGCCATGCTTACCAGACCTCAACATATTGCTGAGTTATGTTGGAAGTTTTTATAATGACTTTTCGGCTGGAGCCAAAAAGATCTTCAATAAACATCAGCGTTCATTTAGGGAAGACAGGAAGTGCTGCAGCCTTGCATCAACCCAAACAACGATCTCGAGAAGAGACAGCCATACCAGTAAACACAGAATAACACACAGAAAAAAAAAAAAAAACAATGATATCAAGGACACTGTAGATTCTTTTATTCTTGTACTGTGCTGTGACATCTGAAAGATTACCTTAATCTTTACTTTTCACTAACGAACACTATTATAGCAGACATGTCTTAAGAAGGTCAGCTGTGCTAATGTTTATTTAGTACTGTGAATATATTAAAAAAAAAAAAAAAACATATACAGGATAATGTTAATGTTACAAACAGTCAAACGTATTTGATGATGCTGTCAGGAAAACTGAGTTATTTCAGGATTCATGAGTTGTTTGTCCACAGTGATGGATAGTCGTGTCTGAACTCCAGGTCCAGAGCCAATCACAGCCCCATCTTATTTGGTCCAAGCCATTTTTCTGAAAATGTTATGTTTTGCTTGGATTAGACAAAATGAATGAATGCAATTCCCACTGTTGTTCTTCTTGACAGTATGCTTTTGTAGCATACATGAAAATTAAATAACCCCTTTGGTCTTCTATAGTCAGCTCACAAGTCTTTGGTACAAAACATTTAAGCCTGATCAACAGATATGAGGAGATACATTTTTCATTGATATTATAATTTCACTTATTCAAATCTGCTTCTCACACAAAAGCCCTCTAGTGCAACACCCTTTTCTAAAGCTAAATGCTGAAGCTAACAGTCACCCCAAGGGGGAAAACATACAGTGGTGGCAGTCCACAATGTAATCCTCAGTCAACATGACTCCACTAATGATTTTATGACAGCAACCTACTTACTAACATGCCGGGAATTCAGTACTTCCTGATATTAGGTGTTCCGCTGGTAGCAGAGGGTGTATACATATGAATGAATGAGAGCAGTAATGTGGCTATGATTTACATCAAACACTGCTGTTGAAATCGTATGAATACATTTCTATATGCAAGTCGAGACAAGCTGATAAATTACAAATTTTGCAAAAAAAACAATCCTGAATTGATAAAGTATTACTAGGAATGGGTCAACACTGGTGAATATTTTGAATATAAAATGTGGTAATACTTTTAACAGCAACTCTTTGGAATGATTTAAAATGCATTGTGACAGTTTATTATATTGTACAGGTATTTCTTTTTAGATTAAACTGAGTGGAATACATGTCTGTTGGCTGCAAAACATATGCACGCGTGCATAAAGCTGTCCTCTGTAGTCATTTTTTTAATGGAGGGATTTTGTCTTCACGTTTGACAGTTTTTGCCAACAGTTGTCACTTTGTAACGACATCACTACATCCTCTGTGTTTGTTCTGAACCATCAACCTGACTGATCATCAAAGCTGTAATGGACTCACATCTGATACACTAAACAGGAGCCAAAAAACACAGTGCTGCACTCTGAGTGAGACCCCAGATATAATATATCAACCCAGTTAATTTGTTCCTCTTCGCAATTTATAATATTCATCCTTGCAGATGACTAACTTCACAGAACTCTTCCATTTTTCCAAAGAAGCAATTACCTGACGTCCTAGTATCTGTCATGTCGCAGGCAGTAACAGATTAAACTAATTTCGGAGCTGACCTTGATTATAGCAGCCTCATGCATTTAGGTGCTAAGTGACTAGATTCCCTACATATCCGTTAATGAGGTACCAACAGCTAATTATGCAAAACAGGTGTCACAGTGGGAGACGGATCCGCACATTGCTTGCAATTTTCGTCCTCCACTGTGATGATCTGAATAGGTCTATTTGAAGTACTATAGTCATGAAATCACTGAGAAAGATTGGGGTTTCTAGCAATGGAAATGTAATATAATAATTGAAACACAGTAACGACAAGATCCTGGGAAAATGTAATACAGCAAATCACTGATGTGAAGTCTTCATGTAGTGTTCTCCGTGAGCAGCTTCAAATTTCAGGACATGATACTGAGCGCAGTCAATACAGACGCAACATTTATGAGGAATAAAAAAAACAGGCATGAAAGAGAATATGAACCATGGAGCCTCGATGGATCCGTCCACTCACATGGGAAAATAGCCAACATTAATAAGAATAGCACTGAGCCATTAAACATTTAAAATTGCGGAGCCAGTTGAGAGGGACAAGCAAAGCATTTCAAGGAGGGTTATAAAGCTATCAGCCAACCCATGCATCCTGCCTTACTTAGCACCGAGGCCGCTCTCCACAAAACTCCACAGTCACTGCTTTGTGAAATGACTTTCGCATTAAATGTACAAGAACGGTATTGCACAGAAGGAGCACATTGTATTCAATGAAAGTTATGTCTGCACGCATGTTTAATAGAATGTACAAATGAAACCAAAATATACTGATCTTTAGAAGGCATGTCTGATGACAACGAAAAGGTGGAGTTATTTTTGAAATAATTGTAAAGGTCAACTGATGCTTATTTGAATACTGTTCAGCTACCGCCTCATCAAGTGTGGGATAATTTTGAGCAGTGTGGCACAAGTTCAGCTATTACATAGTCATTAAAGCAGATTATTTTAAATATGGTGTCAATTAAATAATTAGAATCCAGCAGAGCATTTGTTCCATTTTATTCTTGTTTTTTTTTTTTTTTTTTATACCTAGGCATGTTTTTGTTTACAGATGGAACATTTCTCTGTAGTCACTGTGCATTTGTACTACTTCTATGTGTTGAAAATGACTGCATCATTTTAGGGTGTTTAGGTTTCACTTGGCTGCAAATGCAAATGCAAAAAAAAGCATGCTGCAGCATTTAACTGTTTATTTATTTATTGTTGTTGAGAGGATTAAAAAAAACCCTTAAGATAAACCATCTCCTTTTTAAGGGGGTCCTCAAATCCACAAGGTAGATTCTGTGCAGTGTTTCCTCACTACACAAATGTTTTAGCTTCCAGCATAAAGACACTTCACGGCTCACTGCTGTACAGTACTGTTAACCTGTATGATGTTATGTTATCAGTAGCTATGCAGGTTTAAAGTAAACAAACTTATTTTCATACTGTTTTCTTTGCAACGAAGGTGTCAACACATAATTATCAAATGTTTGGAATGATACATCCGGCAGGTGGGTAGGGCAACAAACATTAGACATTTAACATGACTAAAGAATATTGGACATGCCTACCATGCTAATTGAGGTGTTCATGGAATTCATTTCCTCAGGTGACCTGCAACAACTTTTAACTGCACTCCATTCAATCATTCAGTTTCCACCAGATTTTCCCATGTAAACAGGGTATAAAGCATGAAAAAATCCCTAATTTGAACGCTCCATGTTTCATGTGACATTGCTCATGGTGATTTTCTTTATTAATCAACTTGTAAATTGTATGGAAAGTGAAAATGCAATCCATTTGGGAGAGCATGCAAATTAGTACACATTCTGTAGGTTCTTGTCAATCGGACTCACGATCATTTAGCACATTGTTTTATTTTATTTTAGCCTTTATTTAACCACGTCAGCCCTGTTCAGACACAATGATCTCTTTTTCAAAGGAAGCCTGACCAAGACAGCAGCTTAAAACACTGATTCAAGTATTAGAACATACAGTGCAGAGGTCACATAAAATACGAATCATACAAGATAAAAACAAATACAGCCAGATCAGAATAACAAAAAGTCAAATAATGAGGGTGTCATGTAAAGCAGGAGCAAGAACGACATGACAGATTCCATTTTCCCAACAAAGTTTTAGAATGTTCTAAGAAAGACTAATTCCTTCAGGTTTAAAGTTTTCTGGAGTAAATTCAAGAAATTTCATAAGTATGCTGAAACCATAGACCTGTTGTGTTTTGGGTGTTTATTTATTTGACAACTGTGCTCATTGTCACTTAAAAGGCAACTGGTTGAAAACTCTGCGTCTCTGTCTCTGTATAAATGGAGAAAAGACTACTTTTTTGAAATGCCTATCCCGCACATGCGCACTATGCTCACTGTAAACAATTCTGCACATGCAAGAAGGATGCAATTATAGCAATAAATGCAGTGTGTGTTGTTCACTCTTGAGTGCAATAGCTCTTCTCTGATAGTGTGCATTTACTACACCATCATTTTGATCACTAAGGAAAGCCTTTTATTTCCTCCAAACACTGATATTGAGTGGAGCAAAAATGTTGAAGAAAGACAGTTTAATGGCACCTTAATGTTTACTGTGTACTGTTCTCTGCATGCATATATAAGTGCTTCATTAAATAAAACAGCATCCACAATGGCCCGACATGAAAATTACAAACATTTTCAGCATTTCTGCCATGTAAGCATGGACATCATTTCCAGAAGTTGCCATCTACATGCAAAACTTTTCTGAAACAAAAATGCAAAAATGAAGTTTTTTCAAGAAAACATTGTCGTGTTAATGGGGGCCAAATGAGGCACATACCAAACACTGCACATACATTGCTGTTCTCAGGAGGTGCTGGTGTTCAGTAAATTGTTATACAAATGTTGATGAAGCACTGAATTTGTCTGCAGTTTCAGGTTTGACCTCTGTTGTTGGCATTTTCCTTGACCACGTTTGTTCATATGGACTATGCTCATAGAAAAACCAACAATGTATAGCTCGTAGGTTAATGGAGGCTTAAATAATTCACATATACAGTATTTCAGATTGCATATGTCTGAAGTACATGAGGCAGATATAATACTTATCACAGTTCCTACTCCACATTACCTGTGTGATACCTCACCTGACGCACTGTACTCAAATCTCAACTAGGACGTGAAAGCCTTCTTTTTCTTTTGTTTGAACTCTTTTGAAAACCATATTTAGTCATGCCAAATTGCATCACACATGGATGGACTTTACTAAACGTTCTACCCAATCTGTGGTGTTAGCAGATAATGGCCATCTCCACAGTCTCTCCCTCACAGATCTCTCAAAACAGGCGCATTATTTTGAAAGAATATGATGCCCCTCTGAGTGCATGGTGTGCCTTTAAAGAGAGACCAGGATAAATTCACAATCAAATGATTCGGTCAGTTGGTGTTAACTGCAGGAGTCTTTATGAGCATTTATGAGGCTTCTACTGGAGCAAGTGAAAACTGTGATCTGCTAAATACTGAACAAGCACAGTAGAAATTCACTGACTAAGTCCAATCATGCCTTCAGTTTGAGTTTCTTTGCACATTGTGTTTGCAGCAGGTTGTCAAACACACACTCACCGGTGCTTAGATTCCCATTTCTCACTTGTACAGCACTGACAATCATAAGGATGTTTAATACATGCTTAATAGGTGTTTAATAGATGTTTAATAGATCACTGTGAAACTTGTTTGACACCCTCATTACCACTAACCCTGCAAAGACTAACCATCCACACGATCACAAATGCTGAACAAATTAAAACAAAATTAAAGTCAAAGCAGTGCTTACAAAATGTGGGGAGACGAGTCGTTGCATATCAGCTTTGATTGTTACCATTTACATTCAAATATTGAGGCCTTAAAATTCTGGAACTTCACATTTCTGATTTACACTCTTAATTAAAATTTACAAAAGCTGGTAAATGATCAACCAGTGCACCATGGACATAGTGAGAAATGGAAGACCTCAGTTTCTGAGCTTTTTTGTTCGTACACTAGGCGCTGTTTAAATGAGAATAATCTTCTGGAAAAGTTGTCATTTCTGTGTTTGTTTGCTTCAAGTCCCCAGAGGCACAAAGTGAAATGGGAAATGGTGAGAGTCGTACGTGTTGGTGTAGAGAGTTATCAAACATATGGAGAGTTACAGTAAATGAAAGTGCATTTTGGCAAAAAATAAAAAATGCCATATGTTGTCATGCCATATGTTGTTTATATGTTACAGGTTGTGGAGCTAAATATGACCAACAGAAGAGAGTGAAACATGATTGCAAGAGCCAAGAAGGGTTACAACAGGGAAATTATCTTATGAAACTTGTGACTAGTCAGCCAAAGAAATATATTTCATCGCAATAATAGTATGTTTGTTGGAAGGTGAGCTAATTTGTACCTTCTTTACAAATGTGTAAAAAAAAACAAACAAACAAACAATTATAACCGATACAACCTTTTTTCTGATCTGCTAAATTGAGAATTATATGGACCATCTACATTCACAAGGGCAATTACATTAAGTCAATAGCTTGTGTTGTTTCTGTCACAAGTATAGGAAGGATTCAATAAAGCTGGAGAGCAGGTGTCAAGATAAACACTCCTTTGATTAACTAACTGAGAACAGAGGGAACACAGGAAGAAACACAGAAACTTAGGGAATGTAGCAACAGAGAATCACTGAAAACACAGTCAGGATCACAGCAACAAGACAGAATTCAAGCTCCACAAATATCGCTGTTACCATGTGAAGACAATCACACAGTCAGGCAAGTGAAATACATCAAAGCAGGGAAACGAAATCAGACACAGTAGAGGAAGCCATGGAGCCTGATGGCTGGGTCCTGGTAGGTCTAGTTTGGCGGAGATCTGGAGGAAAGGTAGGCAGAGGACCTCAGAGGGGCCGAGCAGTGGGACAACCCCAACTCAACAGAAACACCCAGAGATCTTCTGAAGATGTTCTTGGAGACAGGGCGGGGTGAGCTGACCGACGGGATGAGGCCAGCTATCCTGGATCCCTTTCAGACTGAATGAGGGGTGGCATTGACAGCTCTGCAGGTCGCCAGAGGGTCAGCAGTGTAAACGTCTCAGGCAGAACAGCAGAAGCTAACGAGGGGCCAACTGGTGTGGGAACCAGTGGGGACTGGCATGAGAGGAGAGAGTCTGAACCTGCCTTGCTGTCTTAGAGCAAACCCCAAGGATGATGAGTCAGTGGTCATACCGAGGGGAGAGGATATTCATCTGCTTGAGGAGCTTGCATACCTCCTGCTGTTGAAAACCATCTGTAGCCTGGAGGGCAAACTGATAACATGTGAGTGGTTTGTACTGGCATTAATGGGGGGGGGGGGGGCTAAAAAAGCTGTACAGAGCAAGTATCGAGGCTATTCTTTTGATTTACAGGGAACACATGGAAGAACACAGAAACATAGGGAAATACAGGAACACAAAGCAACACAGACAATCCAAGATGAACAAGATGACAAACAAGACCACAGATGAACAAGAACCAAGACACTCACCAAACTCAAGCTCAGCATATGCCACCGTCACCTCCTGAAGACAATCATACACTCAGGCATAGGGTGAAACACATCAGGGCCAGAAAGCACAATCAGACACAAAAGAAGAAGTCAAGGAGCCTGAACATGAGACATTTCAAAATAAAATGGAAAAACACGAGACAGAAACTGTGCACAGTGACAATTTTGCTCATCTGTCCAACACAGTACTTACTTTCCCTTTAGCAGATCATTGTGTGTGCGCGCTCATACTCTAAAGCTTACAGTGTTTATTAATTTGGACAAAGCCTTAATAGTAGATCAGGCCCTAAAATCTGTTTGCAGTTGTGGGGGGCACTGTTTACTGGGTATCATTTGCTCTTTATGCTCTACCAGACCCCCAAGTGGATGCAGCTCGAAAGAAGATGGATGGATAACTGACTACATTGAAATTAAAGAGGACTCTAATATAAAGAACCAATCTAATTGGATATCTGGACATTGCTTTATTAATTGAATAATATATGGACTCCACAAAATATACAATTATTTCACCAGACTTAACATGTCTGCCTGTGTACAACAGCTTCTATATGAATAAGATGCCTCCAATTGACATTGCAGACCTCTCAAAAATGCATGTAAATAGACATTACAAATATTGCACATTTTCACCATTTGAAATGTCCCAAAGTGCAACACATTTCCCCTTTGGGGATTGATAAAGTTTCTTCAAAACACCGTTGAATGGAATATTCACTGCCTTGCCCAGAGTCACTTAGACATATGGATAGGGCAAGATGAGGGATCAAGCCACCAACCATGGACTGGGAGACAATCCTCAGGTCATTCCTTAGTGAAAGTTGGATTTTTCTTCTCTTTACGTGTAAGCTCAGTCACTATAGTGTAGTACAGACAGTCATACATAAACCTGCCTCACACCAACAATACCACTGTCATTTTGCAGATTTGATGCCTTGTTGAAAAAGCTCACCTCACCACTGAGCATATGTGCAATCTTGCAAAACCAGCAGCAATTCCTTAATGAGATTATATCCTAAATCTACCAGAAAGCTTAAAGACTTGAACTCTGGATTTGTATGCGTTTCTAATTTTTCTTTGCACAACCTGTACTGTGAATAATAGAAGCCATTAAAAAGCTATTGATGCTTGGATGATGGGTGCTTACCATTTCAACAGGGTTGCGCCCCCTCAATGTATTGAGAACTGGCTGAGCACAGAGCAAGTGACAGTACAGCAGTTAACACAAATTACATGAATCATCTAACACTGAAAAATTACACTTCTTGCATTAGTAATCCATATAAAGCATTTTGGGATGGGTTATAGTCACTGCTCTGGACCCTTTATTACATCAGAATGTCAAAGCAGCCAAGTGCTCTTCAAATCCACCATTTAGACAATTCAAGAGGCCCACACACTTTCTAAATATAACTCTATGGAATCTGTGTGAAGGAATGACAGTTATTATAACCTTTGCATGACACCAGTATGATTGAATAAAGACAATGTGATGTTTCAAAACTCAAAACATGGTCTCATTGAGACTTAAGAAAATCTAATTTAGATTTTATGAACTCATCTGAAAGCTATCTGATGTGATGGCCAGAAATAACAAGGGACAATAAAGCAACATTTTAACATTTACCTTGCAGGTGGAAACATTTTCCTGAACCTGTCCCTGTTTTCTCTCTGTTAGCTGGTTTATTCCCTGGGAATACAACAGGAGTCTATCAGTCTGGAATTGAGTGCACTCCATGAAAGATCAGACAACAGATCGATACGCAACATCCTTAAGGATGAGTCTGCTAAGACTAACAGAAAGAAAAGGAGTGCTTTGATATACAGTGGAGGTAGGAATAGCAAATCATCCCAGACAACAAGACTAACAAGTCTACCCATCAGTGCCCAAAGGACAATCAATGGGGGTACGGTACGTGCTCAAATATTAAAAAAAAAAAAAACAAAAAAAAAAAACAATCCATCAGATCTCCTTGTTATAATCTATCTATCTATCTATCTATCTATCTATCTATCTATCTATCTATCTATCTATCTATCTAATAATTTGTTTATTTATGTTCCTTTTTTCATAACGATGCCAGATTTTTTAGGACTGATTGCAATTTAAATGCATTGAAGATGAATTAAAGTAATACTCTAATATATTGCAAAACTCTGCTTCTTAATATATCTTTCCAGGGTTGCACCTAGAGATAGATTTGACAATTGATTAATTGGTTCATTATGTGGTAATGAGAAAGAAGATTGTACGCCTCAGTGCAGTGTTGATCAAATTTGCCAACTATGGTCAATGAAGTGCACAAAGGACCACCTATCTGACATGACATGTATGTGATTTGAATTAGTCACTCCTTTCCCCCTCATCAAAGCCTCAAATTTGCATTCAGGTGTCAGTCTGTCACGCCGAAAGTCTGTTTTAAAGACTGTTTAGGTACAGTATGTTGTTCTTTCTTGAACTGATGTGAAATATTTCCACTCGATCTTGACTCCAGGTTTTTTGTTTGAACATGTCCGTTTTGAATCAAAGCATCTTGCATGTTTCTGTTATGTGATGCGGGATACAATTCATGGAAGTGGGGCTAAACACTCGCATGGACCCATATTTTTTAAGGTCTTAATTTTTTCACTATTTACTTGAGGCATAACACACACCCCCACACAGTTTGTTTCAAAATGCATAGGCTGCACCACAACAAAGGAAAACTTTACAGTGTAAATGTTAAGGTTGTTATGGTACTTTTTTTTTTTTTTTTCAACCGGTCTGGCCTATTTAAGATGAAATTGAATTGAATTGAATTGAATTGGATTGAATTGAATTGAACGACCTTTATTTGTCGCACAGGGGAAAATTGCAACTGAGCTGCATGTGTCCCCTGAGCTAAAATGAGTTTGACACCCCTGATCTCAATGGTCAGTAGTTTTACAGTGTAAAGTTAGGGCCAAAACCTGAACACTTTTAAAAGTGATCAGCGTGATCTTAAAATCCATCTCGAAACATGGGAAGTCAGCGAGAACCTAAAATTTGGGTGATGTGATGTTTGCTGGAATCAGTGAAAAGCCAAAGCGATTGTATTCTGTACTAACTGAAGGCCAGAGACAGGATTTGGACTTATTAGTGGATAATCAAATGTAAAGTAACAATGATTTCTCAAGTCCCAAGACAATAAGTGTATGAATTAGAAAATACAGTGGCGCAGACACAGGACTGTGAGGCTTTTGTTCATCAAAAAAAAAAAGTGGTTGATATGAGTTGCAACCTGCAGGAAATAGCACCTCGTTGCGTTTCTAGCTGTAGTCGCTGATAACCAGAGGAAAGACACTGGCAAGACATTTTTGTGTATCCAACTGACTGTTAATATTATTCTTTTTATTTCAATTGAATTGGAAGGTAGGTGAGCCATTCAACCAAAATTGTTTGTGCATGGTTATTAACTAATCTTATCTATTTCTTAGGCTGTTATGATTGCACTTTCAATTGAGCAGCACCCCCACTCACACTTATTGGAGTGGTGGGATCGCAAATCATATCAACATGTTTTCCTTTTTTCTTTTTTAGATTTATTGAGTTTCTGCAGTGCGCTTTGGATTTTTTTTTCTTTTCTTTTTTTTTTTTTTCATTTTCATTTACTAGAACTCTTTTAAACCACTCAGGTGTTAAGAGGTAACTCAGTAGAAAGAAGCTACTTCTACTTGCTGGCACTTAAATCACTTCCTCACAAGCATGTAATTTTCTTGGGTGGCAATGGAGTAAATAGGAAAAAAAGGAAGTTTTAATGGGGAAATGCTTTCAGGCATCATTGCGTTCTGGTCTGCTTCTACACAACCTTAGGGAACGTGTGTTTACTTCACAAACTCTGCAGTGTACTTACATAAAAAACCTGTGCTGTCTCCTTTTTCATTTATAAGCTAAGTGAGATGGATCAAGACAATCTCGCAGAACTTTAATCCCCCAGAAAGTTTTATCCGTCAAACGATGCACCATGCATTGATTTTTGAAATTACACTGAAAAAGCAATAACTACATTTGTATAGCTGATCTAGCAGGTGAAAGATGAGCTGAATCCTATTCAGTAAACGAAAGTAGTCCAATACATGGTGCACTATAAATGGGATACAAACCCATTTTGGACATTTATGCTAACTTTGGTGCCAGCAGTTTTCATTGCTGCTACACTTTCAACCACAGGCCTATTCCCTCTGAAAACTGTTAACACAGTGCTGTCAAGTTTTTAAAGATTTTTAAAGCAGCACCACAGAACTGCTGGTGGGAGACCTTGACTTGCATTTTAAACTGAAACTGACTGCATGGTCTCAGAGCACTGAATGTTGGTGTGAACGTGCCGCTCTAGTTTAGGTGTTTGGTATCAGGTTACCTTCTAATCCCAAGGTTGGTGATCCGATGCCCACTTCTGCTTGTTAATGTGTCCTTCGAAAAGTCACTTAACCTTTACTCAATGGCGGCAAGCAGTTTGCCAATAACATTATGAACACTGAGAGGTAAAGTGAACAACACTGATTACTCCTTAAATGTAGCCTCTGTTAGCTGATGAAATCTATTATCCAGCAATCAAACATTTTGTCCTCAGAGCTGAAGTGTCTTTGTCAAAGCGTCGCCAAAAGTGCACGTCTCTTGTTGTGTTTCCACGATCAGTAGTGGTCAGTTACAATAAATGAGGTAGTCCAATGATGAAATGTGGTGAAGCAAGGTTGTTGGGAGCCAAGGTTCAGTGATACATCTGTTGAGAAGAGTCTGGTTCATGCAACAGATCAGATGCAGGAACTCAGTTCACAATATTCACAACTTTAGCAGTTTCAACGTGCTTCACACCATCATATTTACCTGCTTGTCATGTAAGTTGCTGTCTCAACCCAGGGACACATTTGAGTTTGAAGATCTTAGAGTTGCTTGATCCACATGTGGCCTGGTTACAATGGTGTGTATGTGTGCGTGTGTGTAATTGGGTGGGCTGTGTACAATGACCTCAAGTGAAAAGTATGAAATGGTACATTTCTGTCAAACAAGAGATTTAAAGTTAAAATGTTTTATTTTTGTTTGTGAACATGAAAAAAGTGTAAATAGATAGATAGATAGATAGATAGATAGATAGATAGATAGATAGATAGATAGATAGATAGATCAAGCTTAGTAGTTTGCAGTTTTTGTTTTTTTTTTTTTTTTTTTTTGGCATGGGCTTCATGGGAAATGATAACGCTTGATGTTTTTGGTCATGGTTGATTTCATAACAGCTGGTAGTGACAGGAACTGTGGTTCACTACAGATCACATTATTTTAGGGCCACCTAAGCCAGAAATGCAAAAACAAAGAAAGCAAAGAAAAAAAAAAAACTGGGATGATGTGCTACTGGAAACCAACACAGGATTTTATTCACACCATAGGAATCAGCGCTTTCAGCAGAACATAATAGAATATATAATATTGTTGAGCTGAGCTCCTTATTGCTCCCTCCACAAATCTTAGTTCACTGTGACTGTTTTGTTTTAGTTTGTTTCTACATAGTTATCCATCAAAATATGTCACAGTGTTCTATTCAGATTACAGTTGGGAATTCAATGTGTTACTTTCCTTTAATTATGCTTTAGTTTAATATAACTGTTCTTTTTAATGTTAATTTTTAACAGGGAATATTTGGTGCACATGCGAAAGTCTTCACAGCCTCACAAATGGATGTCAGAAACCCTGTGAATGAAGTGGCTTGAAACAGTAGTGGGCTAACAGAATTAATGTTTTGAGGAGAAGATGTAAAATCTTTGTTGCATTTTGAGTGTACATTTAAACAGCAGTGAAGTCACTTAAAGTGCAACTTTTGGAAAAGGGTTCCCGAAGTCGACATTTTTCAAAGAGGCTCTGACTCTGTTTCCATTGCAGAATTGCTGCTACTGTGCATGACAGCACAGAAAATAGTTCTTCTGCACATGCGCAAATAGATGGACCATAACAACAATAAATACCTCAGTTTCAGTTTTTCTGCCATGTAAACTGACGTTGTTTTCCAAAGATAAACACTAAATGTTTTGGAAATAAAAAGTCACTAGAGACGTGCGTGTGTCAACGTGGTTTTAATATTCAGTGCATATTATCAATGTTTTTATCTTCATTATTCATTTTGACAGGTGTGACTTATTGTTGGGTGTGACTTATAGTCCAGAAAATACAGTAATTGCCATTAATTAATTACAAAGTCCCTAATTAATCAGATTATTTACTTTTAATTATGTCCCATCTCTAATTTATTATGCTAAGTGTATTTTGCCTGCATCAAAAAGCTTCACTGTAGCCCTACAAAGGCAGACAATAACTCAGTTAAAGTGAGCCTAACATCAGTAGCCTGAGGCACAATGTGTTCCCCACGTTGGAATTCAAATAAATTCAGGATGAAGAAATTCCTAGTTAATTAGCCACTGTTTGTAAATATATCCCGAGCATTCCTTTTTTTGTCACTGCAAAATGTAAGGTCTGGTACCAAATCCCCATTTCAAACCAAAACACCAACATTCTTACTTTGCAAAGATTCATTTGAATTATCCTCCTACTTGTCTGCTCCTCTCATCCCACCTGTGCTCTATGCACTCTGCGCTTGGCACCAATACACCACACAGCTAGGCAAAGAGGATTTCAAGGTCAGGGAAGTACGAAATTGCTGTAACAGTGCATGTGCTGGTTCTTCCGCTGCCATGGAAAATCATACCCTCGAACATTCACAGTCTGTGAGACTCAAGAACAGAAACCCAGCTGTGCAGTGCAGCTATTAAATCTGTTTCATTAGGACTCAAGAACACATCCACCTTGACTTTAGCGTCCACACTGGAGTCTATAGATTTCTGACATTTCCAGTTTTGACATTTTAATGTCATAAAGGTGAAATTATAGATTATGTCCACTTTAAACATTAACTATGCTATATATTGTGTCTGATTTGAAAGATATATGATGTATTAACGGCAGAAAAAAAAATCCATCGACTGAAATGAATGCTGGAAAACAGTGCATATGTGTGCTGACTTTGCATGTGCTAATTTGATGGTTCACAATGCCCTTTGCAATATTCAGCACTCAGTCCCACCCTTACACTAATGACAGCTACCCTGCCCCACAGACACCTGTTGGGAGAACATTTAAGGCTCCATTTACACAATGTTTTCAAGTGAAAATGCTAAACTTTGATTGCATTTTGGGCATCCATTTACATAACAATGGAGGTGGAGCCTATTTGGACAAAACTTTCACAAATTCTTGAAAATTTCATCTTCTAAACAGCTATATTCTTCACTTTGGAATAATCCAACCATTACGGTTGGGGGTAAAGTCATTGTTTGGGATTCCTGGCTGTCTAAGGGCATTACTAAAATAGCAGATTTAGTTGATGATACAATACTCAAATCATATCAAGGTCTTCAAAATCAGTTCAGCCTAAAAAAAACCAGACTTCTGGAGATTTTTACAAATGTGAAGTAATTTGAGAAATGTTCTTAAGCAACTGCCTAAGCAGGACAATGTTGTGCAGACTTATTTTAAATTACCTCAAAAATGTCAGTCAGCTTCTGTTTTCTAAAATGACATCTAGAGCTATGAATGATAAAAGTGAGCGTCTGAGGCTTATTTGGCAAAAAGATCTAGAAGTGAACATAGAGCAGGATTCTTGGTTTAAAATAATTTCTACTATGGGATGGTGTACTAGAGAAGCATGAGGAAAGCTCACACATTATAAAATACTTCATCGATTTTATTACAGACCTTCACGTCTTTATAAAATGGGCATTCTTCAGAATAACCTTTGTTGGAAATGCTGCAGTCATGAAGGTACATTTCTTCATGCCATGTGGGCTCATCCTGTAATTAATGGAACAATGGCTAGGAACATCTATGCCAGAATCTACACAGCTTTGTCTTTTAGGAGATAGATCATGTTTACGCAATGTTGGCTTTGGCTTTAACAGGTTTCACCTTGGCTGCTCGTGGCTGGAGGAGTCCAGATGGACCTGTGTGTAAAGAATGGGTAAAGTCCATGACTGATGTGACATCATATGAGTTATTGGTGGCGAAATTACCAAAATGGAGAGAGCAATATCTGGAGGTCTGGGATCTGTTTATCTGTTTTTTAAGGGGTCAAATGCATTAGGTCTTACCTTTATTCTATTTTTTTTTTTTCTTACTGTGACAATGATTGCTGTAATCTGTAGCCTGTAGTTTGTTCGGTCTGTGCTTTTTTGTGGGTATGTTTGTGTTGTTGTTGTTGTGTTTTTTTGTTGTGAAAAATCAATAAAAATTTGAATAACAAAATGGAGGTGGAGCCATTGAATACACAACTTTTTGAACATATATCCCAAGGTATGACTTTTTGAAAACTCTGTTTAAATGGTTAGCAAATGCAGTTTTTTTTAAAGGCCTGGGCTCCATTTCTGTGAGCATGGTGGAAAAGCTGCTACTCAACATGCATACCACAGCCTTAATAAATAGTTCTGCACATGCACAAGTAAATGAATAATAATGACGACTGTCTCTGCAGTGGCATTATTCTGTTGTTTTGGGTTTTTTTTTTTTGTATAGAAAAGAGTCACCATAATAGCAATCCGACTTTGTTCTCTATTAAATGTATGTGAACTTATTTGTAACGCTGTTGTCTGTGCATGTGTTCATGGTTTCATTACAAAAACAATCAGCAAGGTATAGCCCCATTTTTACACAAGGCATGTTCAAAGTGCTGTACAAAGAGAAAGAAACATAAAAATACAATATGTTGAAATCAGAAAACAAGGGCATCACAAAAGTACAACAAAGGGAAAGGCTGAAAGGGAAATGGCCAACATGTGGCTTGGAATGCTAACATTTTTTCTCTTTCATTGTAAATGGAGAATGTTCTCAAAACGTTGTGTAAATGTAAAACCTTTTTGAAAGGAAACTGCAAAAATGATGCATTTTCACAAACGTCCTATTGTCAGGGATGTCAAACTTATGCCCCATTGACAAAATCTGCTTACATAACAATTCCTCAGTACTTACCCCAAACTGATTTGTTCATTTTAGGGAAACAAAGCTGATCCTTATGGCCATGACTTGAGGGCACTAAACACTCTGTGACACCCTCTGTCCCCCACCCCACCCCCACATGACAACGAGCACTCCACGGTAATTTGTAAATAAGTTCAACTGCTGTTCTGAATTTTTCTGCTTGGAGTTGCACTATTTCCAGAAAAATAGAGGGCTTAATTGAAGATGGCAACAATGATCACTTGCTAGCTACTTTGTAATTAATGACATCACACAGGAAAGGTGCAGGCTACAGAAATCCTTCCAATCAATCAATCAATCAATCAAACTTTATCTATAAATGTACTCATTCACATACAAACACTGACTTTCCCACATTCATCACTTGTATTTGGGAGACATAGCATGGCACTGAGCATCATGTGAAACACCACCAATGGGGCCATCCACACCAGGAGAAGCCATGGGCCAGGACTGCTGGGATACCGGCACCCGCACCCCCAGCCCACCAAGATGTGGAGCCCCCCCAGCCAGCCAGGATGGGAGGACAAGCGCACCGGATACCCCCACTGTTAATCATAACCCCCCCCCCCACCCCCCCCCCCCCCCCCCCCCCCCCCCACACACACACACACACACACACACACACACACCCCTCCCCCTTTGGAATCACTGGAGTTAAACAACTAATGACTTTAAAATATAAATTACAGCAAAAAGTTCTTAAAAAAAAATAATAAATATGTTAAAGTAAATATAGATGAAAATTTATTGAAAGTTGTTCTTTAAAGTGATTGGTGATCACTCACTGGATTAGAGAAAATGTGTTTGCAAGAAAATCAATTGTAAAACTAATTTGTTTATGTCAATATGTGATAATGTAAACATTTTTCAAGCTCAGCCCAAATACCACAAAATTTGGGGTGCTCACTTGATTTAAATGAGTTTGAAAGCTCTAGATTAAGATTTTGGTGAAGGAGATTTTGCCCATAGATGGGGTAAACTGAAATTGACCTGTCAACATTGCAACTTGAGGGAAGCCACCCATAATGTGAGCCACAGTGAACTATATGAAATTATTTGCAATAAGAGAACTGAAAGACCAAACGTGGCGATGCAATCAAAGGCAATAGCCAATATGTTAATTGCAGCTAAAGAGTCTTAAAGATAAATGGACATTGCTGCTATCTCCTTGAATAGTCCCATAGGATGCATGCTATTCATTTGAGAATAATGAGTTTAATTAGTCATTATATCATAATGGGTATGACTGTATTGAAACAGATATAATTACTTTCTTCAATGAGATAATTATGTTAATAATGGTACGTGCTGTTGTTCATCGAGCCTTATTTTAATAGGTATCTGGAAAGTTCCAAATGACGCCTGAGCATATCTGACAGGACACAGCAGCTCTGTGACAAAGATCACAAGGAAATCCTTCCTGGCAGAAACCTGCTCACTGTAAGTGTCTGAAACGTCATCAGTTTCACCAAAGACAATTAAAAAAAAAAGGCTTTGAGATATTGAGAGAGCTTCTCCAACACCTTTTATGCTTTGCCACCTATCACAGGCAACAGTGTGCACTCTGTTGTTGTGTTTAGTAAAATACAGCAATGATTTATGCGCTCAATTTGCAGGGGGAGGTGAACATAGTAAGCTAATGACATCCAACAAATGAGCTCATGGTGAACTTTCACCGGGGAACTTGCATTCCAAATGCGTGTAAGTTAATTTTGTTTTTAGTGATGATCTGTTAAAAGGGAAAAAAAATCAAACATAATTATTTTTGATTAATTGTGAATGCTGTGTGTACATTCTGGTTCATTACACACACCGAGATATTCATAATTTAAATTTCTAGTTTTATGACAAACGGAAAAAAAAGTCTGTTCTTGCATGGATTTGAGCTTTGATCTGAATCCCCAAAAGCACATTAAAAAAAAAAAAAAAAAAAGGCGGTGTTCTCCCCCTTCCTGGGCAGTATGTCCTTCAAGCTTGAGTCCTATACCAGAGGCCTGGGAGCTTGTGGGTTCTGCACAGGATCTTAAGTGTTCCGAGCACTGCGCTCTTCTGGACAGAGATTTCAGATGCTGTTCCTGGTTAGCCTGGCATGCCAGACTGACCTCATATCTCCGTGTATCCCTGAGCATGGAGAGACAGTCTGGCGTGCCAGGCTAGTTCCTGGTATTTCCTGGAGCCATGCATCCAGCTTTGGCTGTTACTGCCCCCAGTGCCTCAATCACTGTTGGCACCACTGTTGCCAGTAGTGATCCTGTTGTTCACTTATAGCAGGCTGTCATTGGAAGCCATTTTCTGGAAGCATTCTTGGAGGAATGTTTGCTCCAGCTGGGTCTGGTATACAGACACACATGTTTAACTATATGCCTGCAGCAACCAGAATCTTTTCAAAGCAATACAAAAGTAGAAATGAATCGACAAATGAATAAATTAGTCAGTCGATCAATCAATCAATCAATCAACCAATTAATCAAACAGGATTAATTAATCTCAAACATGACCCTAAACAAGTTCTACCATTAAACCCTAAATAGAACTCAGTGTACTTGCTGCCATTTCTGTAAGCATCTTTCCTCTACACTCCTCCCAATTAAGCTGTAATAATATCAATGCTATTTCAGTCATTTCACTTCACAGTCATTTATTATAATAAGTGACTTCTCTCTGCTAAAAATAAGGCCAATGGTTTGCTTAAATGGTATGTTTCAAGTCACTAACCTGGACTAATTTCCCTATTCTTGCGCCGCTACATATAGTGGTTATCCACTGTGCACAGGGGAGTGTGCAAATCAAACCATGACTGTATAAAATTCTCTCAATACCCGTGACTCCTGATCTACGTGCCACTTTAACTTTTTAAATACTGCTAAAAAAAGACTTGAGAAAATTATGCTAAGCTTCTGCTTTGTGCTGAATTAAGAAGAATACTGTTAACTTGATGACGGGTTAACTTTGAGTGCATTTTCTTCTCATATCTTAATTCAAAGTTGCTTATATTTTGCTATTGAAACTACCTGTTCAGGTGAAATAGTTTAATTCTTGCACCACAATTTTCATCAACAAATACCAAAATATTTATTTGTCTGAGAGATTTCCCAACTGGATCTTGCATATTGAAGTCTTTCTTTGTGCTTGTAGCGCAAGCATAAATCACCCCCACCTCCCTTGGATTCTTTCAAAGTGTTGTCTTTGTTGATTATTTACTTTTTATTTGTTTATCTGGTTTGCTTGAACTTCACTGAACCATGTAACACACATTTTAGACAAAGTTTTTTTTTTTTTTTTTTTTTTTTTTTTCGGTTGAACAAAAATAAAACTTGTGGAATGCTAGTTCATACCTGATGAGTAAACTGAGGTTATTTCTTCCTGAAAAGAGAATTAAAATTCTGGCCGAGGAGTCGCATGACTGTGCCATGGCTCACACTCTTACACCATAACGACAAGGTTGTGGGTTGTTTTGTGATGTTACCTGACCTGTTGTCCCTTTGAGGAAGTCAGTTTCCAGAATCTTTGTCTGGGATTAATAAAAGTATTCCTTATTGTATTCCCCTCTCTTCTCTTCAATTCTATCCCACCCTCCAAATACATGATTGAAGTCGTTCAATCACCCTAAAATGCCTTGGAGGTATATCTAAGTATGTGATTTGTGATGATGGACTGGTGTACATTAACATCACCACAATCAGCTGGGATGAACACCCTGCAATCATGAATTAGAGAAAGCCTTACCTTACCTTAGCCGACGGATGGAAGATACTTTAGGCTGAGCAGCTAATTCTCCTCTCTAACAGTGTGACATCTGTGATCAATTTGTACTGGGGCCTGCCTGTGTGATTTGAGCAGGTTCTCCCTGTGAATGTGTGGGTTGTCTTTTACAGCGTGAACATTTTTTTTTTTTTTTTTATGATTATTAATTTTGTAACGTTAATTGCCTGAAATTGTGAGTTAGTGTGTGTTTCTCTTTCTTAAGATTTTGATGATCTCTCTACCTGCTAACTGCGTAGTCCATTGTCTGTGGCAGTATCCAGAGTGGGCATAGAAAATGAGCTCAGGGATGAAGTTCTTACTGAAAATGAATAGTTTATATTAAGGGTGCATCTTCTAGATAAGGGCATCATAAGGCCCTGGGCCCATTATGTGGCCCTTTAGCGCCACTAGCGTAATGTTTTCACTAGGAAACTGTGAATCAAAAAAAAAAAAAAATACTGTTATTACTGGCTTCATACATCTTTTATTTACTCACTTTCTGGACTTAAAATTCAGAAAAATGTAATCTTTTTTTCCAGATGACGACTGTCAAAGAGGAAGAAAGAGCTAAGATCCTGAGAAAAAGTGGCCCAGATTAGCTCATAACAGTAGTTCATGAAAGTCATGTATATATTTAAAAAAAAAAAAAAAAGCAAATTGTTATTGACAAACCTCAAGTCAACTTATGTCTTTGCCTCAAAAGTAGTGCTAATTAGTGATGGGTACTGTTCATATTTGAACCAATACAGTACTAATATCTGGTACCTGGGAATTAGTGCCGGTACTCAACAAAATCAATTTTTGGTACTTTTTTGTGTGTTTATTTAGTAAAAAAATATTAATTTGTTGATGGTTGCAGATGAGTTGCTAATGGATGCTAACAAGCTGACGGATGCTGGCATGCTAATTGATGCTAGCGTGCCAATGGATGCTAGCATAACAGTTGATGCTAGTGTGCTAAAGGTGCGGAATGCAGGAGTTGTAGCCGTAGATCTGAGGCTTGCACTTCTCAGTCTTGAGAAAAATGTTTTGCTTAACTAGGTGCTTCCTAAACTTAGAAGTATTCCCACCGCAGCTAGCGTAATCTGCTACACATTTTCAAAGGCAGACGCATATGTTTGAGCGCTTTCTAGTCATGCTTCCTTTGTTGACATGCTAGCGACTGATGTCATACTCTCTTGTTAATGCAATGCTGTATTCAGGTCCGGCAAGGAAAGTCACCTATTGTTCCACTCCTTCACAGTGACAAAGATGCATTTAGGTACTGAAACATGGTACCATTTGATTTTATGTGAACTGGAACTCAGTAGTACCGATGGAATTTGGTCAGCACCTATGAAAGTACCGAATCATCCCTTATGCTAATATTCCATGTGACCCCTTGGGAACAATATTTACCCTCCTCTGCTTTAACCTCTTACTCAAATTTAGATGTTGCATATTCACCCATCACAACTGTCTACCTTTCGTCTACTTCCACATTATTCAGCATAGACTTGTAGGATACTTGAGCCAATCCTGGGCAAGACTGCAAGTCCATGATGTAGCCATAAACAATTTAGATCCGCTAGTTAACCAAAAATATACGTAAAGTAGGTTGCACTGTAGTATTTACAAATAGTTTTACATAAACCTATGTATGCTGTAGATTTATATGAAGCAACAATAGTCAAAAAGACTAACTAGAGAGATAGCTATTTCAGTCCATACTGGACAGCGTGACTATACTGTGAACTCTTAGAGAAACAAGGAAGCTTGGCTCAGCCCTTATATTTTTTTTTACTTGAACTTTATTCAAACATGTTTTGGTATTGAAATATATTTTAAAAATTCAAATCCTTGCAGGCTTCTCAGTGACTTCTCAAAATGCTTTATTATTCTTAAAATAACCTTTTCCACAATCAAGTTGACATAATGACAGAGAGACCTTCCATTATTCTTTTCTTTTTGTTGTTCTCCTTAATTTATTTATTTTTTTCTCTTTTCTTTTTTTTGAAGGCACTCGGGCATCCATGGACCTGTCGCTGTTGAAATGTTTCACATTTTAAAATGCCAGGCGACCCTCTGCTGCTTTAACTGCATCCTCTGTTTTTCCAGATCACGTTCACTAAACATTGTATAAGGGATTGAGTTATCATTTTGGCAGGCTTCTTCTTCTTCTTTTTTTTTTTTGTAAGTTTTATCTTCAATTATGTTAGCTCTCCAGTCTACACTTTCAGTGACTCACAGATAGAGATGTGCCAGTTTTCTCTGACATTAATCCTCATTGGGTGAATAAGAATAGCCCATAAGACAGCCACATGTGGCCCATGTCACATGCTAGTGACTGTTGTCTATTGTAAAACACATAAAAATGGACAGTAAATTCCTACCAGACAATCAGTTATGACTTGAAAAGTTGACCATTCTTGGAAAAACGGGACATTTATTGACCTAGTGGTGATAATCAGTAGTTAGGAGGTTTTGCATACATTTTTGAACATTTTGAACATTTTCAGAGCAGTTATAATGTTTAGAACAAAAACTGATTTGTTGCATAATTTGGAAAATTCGGTCATAAGTCATAAGGCCCTTAAGTGTTTTGGATATTTTTTATAACTCTTCTTGAGGGGATCCATTCAGGGGGGTTTAGGGTTGGCCTTGATATCCTCTAAATTGTATCTCCACTGGCCACACAATACATGCCTCTTTTTGCACCATGAACTCTTCCACCAGTTCTGCATATTTGCCCCAAGCCCCCCCCCCCCTTTTTTTTTTTTCATTGGCCTCATCTAATGTGGTCCTCTCAGACGACAGTGAAGAACTGCATCGTTCCTCATTGCAAATTTCAGTTAAAGCATTGTGTCCCTGCTAGCAGGCCAGAGGAAGTGGTCTAGGCAGCAGCCACTGGCTTCTCTGTAGCCCAAATGAAGGCAGTGGTATTTGTTTCTGGGTGGAAGCACCTGCAGGCGCCATTTCTACTACTAAAAGTGATGCAGGGAACGTTTACGACAGTGAGCTTTAACAGGCTCACAGACCAGTAGGGGGATCGCTAAAGCAAATGTTGCATAGTTCTCCTTTAACAAATGTTGTGAAAAATGTTGTAGTGTGTGATTGGAGATCAGCACCACCCACATTCTTCACAGCATGACCTCTTCTCTACAGGGTTGTTGACCTCGTTTATTTTCCTGCTGTCCCAGTGGATTCCATCACTTTAAATTATGCAAGGTTCATGAAAAACTCAGTTTCAACTTTTATTAAAGTATTGACTACCCTAAATGAGGAGCCTTGCTGCCTTTGTCTAGCTCCTGTCTAAATTCATTATCTATTTTAACCGCTTGTTTAGCTGATTGCTGCCTTACAGTCATGTCAGTGTGTTTTCAGATGGGGTTGATCTCAAGAGAGTGATTGTACAGCTCTTACCTGCTACTCCTCCCCTGTGATCCCGTCAGCACAGGGAGCAAGCAATTAAACTCCACGTTGGAGTGAGGTTATCTCTGTGTCCATGACACAAGCACAACAAGCCCAGGTCCCACTGCAAGGGCACGTAAACAAGACGTGCCACGAGATGTTTGTTGGCTGTTAGGAAGCAGCTATCAGCACATGGAGAGGATGGAGAGAGGCCCACCCTTCTTCTCACGTCACCATGAACAATACAGATTAACCTAAGCAGCCACCATGGCTGATCAAGGATGCTCCGGAGGGCTCTGCCGCTGTTTTTCAAGAGTAACTGTTCTGACTGAAGGCACATTGCCGGAGGGCGACATTTTTAAAAGCTTAAATAATGACGAACAAACCTGTGACCCACTCATTATTGCTGCTGTGATTGTGTGGAGCTGTGGTGGTATGCAACACAACAGCAGGCCCCCTCCGTGTTATCTAACGGCAAGATTGGAGCAATTTAGATCCAATCTCCCTCTCAGGGTTCTGACCTATTCTGTGCTCAGTTGGGAGGATATTCTATCAGCTGGAAATGCTGAATAGATCATTTCCATCACTTTCCTAGAGCTCAGTGAGATATATAAGAAAAGGAGATCATCTAACCTTTGTGTTTTTGGAAATGATTAAAAATTGATGGTCCTTGTTCAGTGTCCATTTACAAGTGGGACTCATTTCCTATCCGTTATTTTACATTATATGCTCTGTCTAAGCTTTGCTCACACAGGCCAAACATCTCTGCAGACTAATTTGAAAAATGTTACTCATGGTTGACAGTCCTCTCCCTCTGCTGTGCTGGCAGTTGGAACTCTGACCTGAACTGTTTTTGCTAATCACTGGCAATTTGTTCCTTTTATCGACTAAAAAAGGTAATGACAAAGAAGAGCTATTGTAGAGAAGCAGAAACAGCGTCAGATCATCAGGTCCTCAAAGCCATATAATGAATATGACATTCGTGCTGAGAAACATGTCTTATTGAGAAAATTAAGTATGCACCTTTGGCATCAGAGGGTGATGATGGCACCTCTTTTATGAGTATTTTATGTGTGTTCTACTGCCATTAACAAAAAAAAAACAAACAAAAAAAAAACACAACAACAAAACACCCACTCTGATCTACACATTCCTGCATTTGCAAGATATCAGAATTGTTTCATGCATGTAATGGGTGTCTACAATCATTGCCTTAGTAACTGTATAATCTTTCTTTTTTTTTCTTTTTGAGTCACCTTCTGAAGGATTTGCTTGTGCTGAGGAATCTCATCTGGCGTTATTGTAAAATCGCTTAAAATGTGAAGCAGAAACGTAAGTTGAATCACTGGCTGCAAGCTGCCTGACCAATGACTGATTGAAGTAATGCCAAAAGGAGCAATTCCACATTCATTATTTGCAAGTGATAAAAAGGTTCTTCGCCTGACAAGGGACTTTTGAGGAGAGTGCGTCTGCAGACCAGTAGACTGCAGGATGTGGACCTGCAGTTGTTTGAGCTGTGCTGCTTTTTAAAGGCCTTAAAAAGCAACTCCGGTTTTTTGACACCTGGACCTTATTTCTAGGTGTGTGCATGCTCATATACTCACTCAGACAAACATCGTGCAGCTCGGAGTCCTTCAGAAGTTATTTAGATCCAACCGATTTAGCGGGGGCCACGGCAAGGGAGCTTCAGCGCGGGACATAATCTCTGCAAAATCGCTCATTTCGGCTATATTTTTTTCATCCATCGCCAGTGTTATCATAAAGTCAGCTCGTCTACCGTCTTCAGGTGGGTCAGCTGACAGTTTTCGCTAACTTAGCCACAATTAGCTCGAATGGGAACGTTGGAGCTCCTCTCCCCAGCAGAAAGGCACTTTGAGTCGGCCTCAGCAAGAAATACAAGAAATAAAAAATGTACCTGTCTGTCCTATCTCCTTCTCTTTCTGTCCCGTCACTCCAACTGGAATAGCAGAAAGCCGCCACCTCTGAGCCTGGTTCTGAAGGTTTCTTCCTGTTAAAAGGGAGTTTTTCCTTTCCACAGTCATTTATGCTTGCTCATGTGGATCTGTTGGGTTTTCTCAGTAAAACTGTCTAGAAATGGCTATGTTGTAATTGGCACTTTATCAATAAAGATTAATTGAATTTAACTGAATTTTAAAATATAGTTTCACTCAAAATATATCTACAATTTAATGGGTTACTGTCAAAAAAGATGAGTTCACTCAAAATATAGTGACATTTGGAAAGGTTTATTTGAAGTGCTACTTTATCTCCTTCCTATGGTTACATTATCAATTATTCAAGATACTGTAATAATGACCAAATTCAAATTTTAAAAGATTATACTTTCAGCCCTGCAGTGATAGGTCATGATAGCATGCTTCTTCTACAGACCTGTTGTTTGTGTCACCTGCTAAACTGGTGCAAACCAGGTAGAGGCATTTATCACAATGATGGAAGACAGCCAAGATGCAAGTACTGACTGTGAATCATTTTATTAGTTTGATGTGAGAGCAGAAAGGAACATTTGTTTAGAAGTTTTATTGTTTAATGTTCTAAACATCCTGATGCCTTATTTTGCACAGCTCACTTCAAAAGGTGTTATAGTAGCACGAAATGTAGAAAAATAAAATATATTTTGCTGAAGTAAAAGTGAAATATGTACAGTTTATTGGATATATAAATGCTTTGTGTACTTATCCCTCAGGAGGTGAAATCACAGATTCCATGGTGGGAGTCAAGCTGATTCACTTTTGTTTGTGTGTATTTATTCTTTATGGAATTTAATGTTATTGCATGAAATAAAAATAAATATAACTCTACCTCCAGAGTTGTCCTTGTGTATCGCCTCTTTTCAGGTTTTTAAACTATCTTGTTTCAGCTCTTGAGACTACAGGGTAAATAATCTATAAATATTCTACCTAATAACACAAGTATTTGAACTGCACAATTTGTTCAAATGTGTGGCTTAGCAACCCAAAGCCATTATGATAAGAAATATTCTAAAACACTTTAATATCCTTGACCATTGTTGAAAACAGTAAGTCTCATGAAGTATAATGTATACTCCGTTAAGGTAGATGGTGTTGTCAAAAAAGCGTGTCTCATTGTGGATCCTCTTGCTGCTGTTTGTGGGTCTGCAGACACACAGTATTGGATTTTTTTGTGTGCATCCAACATTTGTAATTACTGCCTACTAGTAAATCCATCTTCATCATTACAGAGGTCATTGTTTAAAAAAGGTTTGTTTTTCAACGCTGCGTTTAATGTCAGGATGGAGTTTAAATTGTTCAAATGTTTTTTTAATTTATTTTGAATGCATTTCTTGGCATGCCTCTCGTAGAAATGCAAGCAAAATCTTTTAACTTGTATATGCTTGTATTTGATAAGGCATATTTGTAAATCAGGTTAAAAAAAATGCTATGCGCTTGAATAATTACATAATATAAACATAGGGTGTAGCAGTCTGTGATATGTTAAAAGCAAAAAAAAAAAAAAAAAAGATGTAACGTGTTGAATCATGATCTGTGTCAACAAAAATGGTGTTTTGTTTTGTCTGCGTGACAGTTTGCACTGGAACATGAATTACATCTGGAAATTAGGTGTTGTATTGAGATTGCTTTGTGCCAAACTACAGTGAATGAAAACAGGGTGGACTCACATAAAGAATAACAATAAATAAATGTTGCTCTCTTTATGTTAACATAAATTGTCCATCTTTGACAGATTAACTTACCGCCTTTATTTGTTTTAAATGCTATGTTTGTCTGTTTGTTTTTTCTTTTATACGAGGCATAAAAACTAATACTTTCCATGAGGTCCTTCAATTTCTATATAACAGCAAATGTCCTGAGCATTAAGTAGATGTATGACCAAACCTATTGTAAAGTACAGATTTAATAGGAGGACAAGTGGCTGTGTGAGCCTTCCCTGTGGGCAGCCTGTTTTCAGGCAAGCTGCAGGGCCCAGAGGAAGCTCCATGCTGACCCATAGTTGTTTTCCTCATGTGTGGTAAACTACCTGGGCCAAATCACACAACAGGGGATTTCACAGCTACATGGCTGCACAACTGCCATATCTGGCTCAGTTGTCGATCCCATCCCATCACTCCTGAATTAACTGTTATTTGTTTGGCTTGATAAGGATATTATTGGGCATAATGAGTGAGAGATCTGTGAAATTTAGCATTTTTACAGAGAAATCAGACATTTTGAAAAAAAAAAAAGAAAAAATCATCAAAATACAGTTACTGTTGTTTAGGGATGGGTACCTTTCACATCTGAATCGATACGATACCGATACTCGGTACCTGCGAATCGATACCGGTATTTTTCGGTACCTGTTTTCGATACTTTTTTTTTTTTTTTTTTTTGGGGGGGGGGGGGATATGCATTTGGTAATTAAAGTTATTTTGTGTATTTAAAAAAATTGTCAAAACTTCAGAATTTTCAACATTTATGCTTCAATAACATCAACTGAAATAACTCCAATATAGAACTTGAGAAAAATGTGTGTGGGGATAAAGTAAAACATTTAAATAAATAACAATAATAAATAACATAATAAAAATAGACTCAAAATAAATAGCTGTATGAAATGTTTCACATTTGCACCTGCTGCCCATACAGTAACAAACAACTTTCAGAATAAATAACTGTATAAAATGTTTCACATTAGCAGCACCAGGCACCTCTACAGTAAACACTCAAAGGTATACTGGAGGATCAGAATTGTATGGTTCCAACTCGTAATTGGGCAGTCATAATGCCAATCAAAAGCCACGTGGGACCGCTTTTGCGTGATGACATATCATGTCGAGTCGCCGCCTCGATGCGCGCTCTTGTTTCGATTCACGCATGTGCAGAGCATTGTTTAGGAAGTGACATGCAGCGGGAGCGACCATCGCAGAAGCCGCAGAAGCGGCTTGTTCCTCCCGCGAACAACTCCGAACAGGGGCGGGGTGGCCCATATGTCTATGGGGTGGCCATCGGGAGGTTTCCCGAACGGCCGGTGTGTTCCAGGCCAGTGGGGTCTATTCCGGCCGGCAGCCACAAGCGGCAGCCACAAGCGCTCGCCCGCTCTCACGGCCCGTGTGCGTGTCCGCTCTCCCGGTATATTATATATTTGATCCCGGTCTGCGAGTCAAAATACTCCGAAGATTTTGGACCCACGTAACCGCGTCACCGTGTCCTCCGCTCTTGCCGATGCATAATGTCAAGGTGCGTTCAGGGTCAAAAAAAAAAAAAAAAAAAAAGGTGCGTTCAGGTACCGAAATGTGGTACAGACGGATTTCCCGTGAATCGATACTCGGTACTTCAGCGGGAATTCAGTCGGTACCAAAAAATTACCGAAATTCGGTACCCATCCCTACTGTTGTTCCTTTTTGATTATCTGTGTCTTAAGGTAGATGACAGGCAGAAGGCCTGTTGTAACAGGTTATTAATTTATATTACAACTGATGAATTGGTACTTACAGTGGAAATGGTTCTCCACTGAGACAAATAGTGGTGGTCTGTGGTCCTTCCAAGATGACATTACTTGTGTTTCCCCCTTGATGCAAGTTATCAAGCCTAAAATGTGATGAAACAACTTCGTACTACGGTGTGGGAGAGCAGTTTGGGGCCCCCTGTTACCTCCAGAAAAATGCTAATTATTGGTGTTATGTAGATTTCAGTCTATACTGACCTGCTGACATTGCTCATCCACAATGTGTATAGTGTTCCAAAACATTGCAAAAGCACCCTGTTAGACTGAGATTTTATGACTGTGGAGGTCACTGGAGTACAGTGGACCCGTCATGTTGAAGATGACAGGTAGATCTTTTTTTTTTTTTTTTTTTTTTTTTTTTTTAGATTTGTAACACGGTCCGTTATTCTGCTTTAGATGTGCATCAGATGATGGTAAACTGTTGTTTAAAAGAAATAGGCATGATCTGCAGCATTCCTCCGACAGGCTGTGGTAAGGCAAGGCCAGTTTATCTGTAATGCATCATTGATACACAAGGTGATCTGAAGTGCTTTACAAAGGAAAAAAATGCAGAAAATTACATCAAAATCATTGAAATAAAACAAAATATTAACAAAAGAAGCATTTAAAGGACATAAAGCAATGACAACAGCTTGTAAGAATTTCAAAAGGAACCTCATATTTAGGTTTTAGAATGGTGTACTTTGTGATTTCCCCATATTGGTATTTGGAATCCCAAAACACCTGCAGACATCAGCGAACCTCTCATCAGAGAACCCCACATGTCACACTGTTTCAGGTACCTTTGAAAACAACAGGCTCACTCTACACATGCAACACAGAAAATAATAAACATTCTAAATGAGTGAAGGAAGTGCTTTACTGCATCCCTTCAAAAATTAATCAACGGGAGCAATTTTCAACTCATTCACTGTTCCAAGCATGAGTTAGAGACAACTTCACTTTGCACTTTACACTAGCAGCAGCAGCCTGTTCTATTGATCCACGGGAGAATGATTCGTTCATGTTGCTCAAATTCAGAGCTGACCATCTGGGACTCATCAGAGCAGGACACAGTTTTTCAGATCTGCTATTGTCCGGCACCGTCTGTGAACTGTGGCCTCAGTTTCTTGATCTTAGCAGACAGCAGGGACACCTGGTGTGGTTTTCTGCTGCTGTAGACCTTCAGCATCAAAGCACCACATGCTGTGAACACAGAAACAATCTTTTGCATACCTGTGTTGGAACAAGTAGTTGTTTCAGATCAATCAGTCCCCTCATAAATGAAAGAAAACGTGATATAACATAAATGTATGCAAGCCATTACTTTGTAAATTAATATGATGATTCAACACAGTTGATTGTACAACACATACAACATTCTTATAATAAAGGTTGCAAAAGAAAAAGAAAAAGTCTTAGAAGGCCAGCTAAGAAATGCCTCTCATCACAATATCTCCCTCAGAGGCTCACCAGGCCTGCATCACCTTTCCAAACATACTTAAAGCAGACACAGTTATGGATATTTCTTTTTCAGGGTAAATAACTTTGGGCTTTTGACAGCAATCAATGAAGATAAACTCTTCCCAGTGTTCTGTGTAATCTGGGGGACACGCCTGATCTTTTGTATTCATGAAGTCAAGCACACTAAATCAATAGTGTGTGTGTGTGTGTGTGTGTGTGTGTGTGTGTGTGTGTGTGTGTGTGTGTGTGTGTGTGTGTGTGTGTGTGTGTGTGTTGTGCATATCCTCAGCCTGTTCTGTTATAGTAGATCAGTTTACACATGTACGAGTATGTGAGTGTATCTTTGCTGCCGGTTTGATATGCACAAATCTCCAGTATATTGCTTCTGATATCTCTGACACAAAGTTTGAAATTTTGGAGGAGATGCTGCATCCTCCTTGAGCCTGCTGTATCTTTGTGGTGATGTATAAGGTTTGGATTGGAGCCTCTCAGCCAGGGGTGAACACTTATGGTCCTTCAGGACTGCATTCCTGCGCGGGTTCAATGTGTCCTCACTTTAGCACACCTGATAGCAATGATTGGCTCTTTATCAGGCTTTCTGCAGAGCTTTATCATGATACATTCATTAAATTCAGGTGTGTTGGAGTAGGAAAAACCACGCGGGCCCGAGGTCTTCGAGGACCAAGAATGCTCAAGACCATTTTATCTTGATTTTTTGTGATCTCATTTATTTTCACAAGAAATTACTAGCAACAATGGACGAACAAATCCCAACTGGTATCTGACTGTCTGTTTATATGCTTTGTCATTGTGGTTCAAATGCAAAAGGAATGAAAGCAGTTAAAGCAGAAAACATTTTGACCACTATAGAACATAAACTAAAAAAATCTGTTTTTTTTTTTCATCTTCTTCTACTTACTAAGTATGCCCATGTCGTGACACTATGAGCTGGAACTGTGAGAACGGTGTTAATGATCCTCTCTAACTGTCATGTTGTTAAAAACATCTGTCCTGACGAGGAAGCGGAGGCGGCCTGACAAGCCCTATCAAAGGTCACAAGTACAACTGACAATGGTCGTTTAATTGGCTGATAGCAATCCTGCAGCATCCAACGCTGATATGATGAGGATTTTCCTCCCTGCTCCAAGATGAGAAAAAAAAACTTTATAAACAATATGGATAGCTACACAATAACCTGCAGTCAAGTTGGCAGAACACAAGACAAGTACAGCACAAACTCCATAAGCAAGAACTAAAACTCAAGGACTGCTCTAATTGTGAGCTGATCTGCAGGGTAACAGCAACTGAAGCTTCAACAGTTTATCGAATGAGAAAGTTACGCTGGACTTTTTGTCATTTTGTCCTTTTTTGCGTCTTTATCTCAGAAATTTAGTTTTCACACAGCACTTTTGTAAATGATGTCTGTTTACACGGAAATGACAGAAATGTTATAAAAGATATAGTTAACATACCAGGCCATGAGTTGTTGCTGTTGGTTGCTTTTTTTATTGAAATCAGATACACACCCACAAAGAGTACAACGAGCTATAACAAGCTACAACAAGCTGTGCGTTGACCATGATGCGGCCTCCACTGACGGCGATGGCTCTGCACATGCGCATCAGGACTTTAGCCGTATTTTGGACTTCCACAATGTCTTCAGGGGAAAGCTGGGACTTCTCGTGGCAGATCTTGTCCACCAAACCCAGGAGGAAGGTCATGTTATTGGCTAGGGCGAACGTCAGGTTGCCGCTAGCGTAGCCATGATCCAGGAAGCTCACTATTGCCTGTCCGTTTCTGACGGCAGCACGGGCTTTCCGCCGGGCCAGGCGGAGGATCGGGGGAGGAGGCACAGCCGAACGGAGTCCTCAATGGCAGGCACTCCGGAGACCGGCGGCCAGCCCTCCACACAGGAATACTCTCGGTAGCCCTTCACCGTACCCTTGGCGGCAAGTGGCGTACACCAGTCCCGCTGCACGTGAGCTTGAAACAACGGCACGGCGGGACATAGCACCACAGTCCGGGGCCGAGCCCGTGACTGGGTTGCCAGCTCGAGTGCAAAATCACGCTGCACCGGCTCCGGAGGCTGCGGCGGCAGTGCGAGGCCGGTGCGCTCGGCGGCTGAAGTGAAGAGCCCTGCGAGGTGCTCCACAGGCTCGTGGGGGAGACGGTGGAGGAGGAGTTGAACTGAGCTGAACTCCGTGACACCAACGTGCTGCTGCGACTGCTGCTGCCGCCGCTGACTCTGCCGCGGATCTCGGCCCAGTCGTAAGTGATGGCGGCGGGGGCAGCGGTCTCCTTGGCGTCGTCCTCACGGGCAGGAACCGGGGAGGTTGTGCCCATGAAGGCCGCTCGCCGCTGGCTCTCTTCGAGCAGCGTGAGGCAGGCCAGGCAGGAGGTCCGCTGGCGGTGATGCTGCCAGCCAAGGCAGAGGAAGCAGTGCTCGTGACAGTCCTGCACGATGAGCGGAATGCCGCAGGAGCGGCAGGAGAACGGCCCGACGCCCGATGGCGACTGGTCCCAGGCTGGCAAATCCATTCTTGTCGAATCTTGATCTGGAGAGGAGAAGAGGGCTTATAAGTCTCATGGAGAGTTGAGAAAGAAGAAGGGTTTGCTGTAGCGCTGTCCGAGGTGATGTACCCTCAGTGAGGGGCGTGGCGCTGCGCCATCGCGCGCAGGGGATTGGTGCGTCGAGCTTTGTACAGTCTCAGTGGATTGGACAGAGATGGAGGTGTGCCACTAGCGAAGCCCGTAAGCGGGCTAAGCACTTATGAAGTAGAACTATTCACTATATACATGCATAATAGTAACCTTTCAAAAAAGCTCTGTTTCTACAGAGATGGAGAAGTCTTTTCAGAAAGTTGTATCTTCCCTCATTTACATGGAAACAGACTCTGAGCATTTTCTTGAAGTGCCTTCCACCTTGGGAGCTGTTTTCAAAGAAATTCCAGTAATCATTGCCACGTAATTGGACATCCAAACACAGCGGAAGATTTCCATTTTCATTTGAAGAACATTGTTGTTTAATGTTCATTGAGCAAATTCTCTTTTCTCCTAAATGACAAATCCCAATTCTAGGATGTCCAAGGAAGGTGATGAGGACCAAGGGTCTTGCTCTGGGAGCCACAGTGGTGATGCATCAGCTGTGGGATTCGAACCTACAACGTCCCAATTTTGAGAGCGCTGCTCTTGGCCTCCACTGCTCCAAAATGGACTCGATATGGCAGTTCAGATCATTTTATTCACCCTCAGCACAGATCAGTTAATTTACATGACTTTTGAACATCCCTGAATCCTGAAAAAAAAAAGAAGCTCTGAGCTTGTGGCTTGTGTTTGTCTTTGTTCGTACGTGTGTGTGTGGGTAAATGGGTGGCTGCGTGTATGCATTACAGAAAGAGATTCAGCCCTTGCCAGTCTCCAATGAGAATACTGTTGTAGGGGGATGATTTATGGGAGTCAGGGCACATATCAGAACATGATGCATACATCCCACTCAGAAAAAAAGAGGGCACTCGTTTACCATGACCTCCAATGTATCTTTCTGTAACATTTTGGCATTTCACTTAAGACACAGTTATCCAAGCATGTGCATCTGGGTATGCACACTGCAGTGGGATGCTTGCTTGTCACGGAAATATGATCCTAAATGCACAATTGTAGATAGCAAAAAAGAAAAAAAAAATCCAACAAAAAACCCCCACATTTCTGGTCCCTCTCCCATGAGAATCATCTGAAAAGAGAGGGAACATAACTAGAGGAGGGCACACACCACAGAAAAAGAAAACATGATTATTGATGCTATTTCATTCTCCATACAAGCACTGACAGTACAGATATAGTCATTACAGAAAAGCCACCATTTTTACAGAGACACTGCATGTAGCTGTGAATTCTTGTCGCACTGCTCCGGGGAAAATTCCCATTTTGTTCTGTTTTTTCTGCTGTCAAAATACTCGGGAGACAATTTTGAAACCAGTTTAAGTAAAACAGAGAACTTATGACTGTTGTTCTTGTTCTGACTCAGAAAATATTGAAGACATGCTGGTTGTAGTAGTATAATAAAGTTCATTTTTTCACCCAAAAAGAGAAAGAAAGAAAGGTACTGAAACACTTCAACATAATTCAGTCCAGCAGGAACTCCTTTATAGGACAACTTGTGTGCTAGGTTACACAGTGTTGTAGTGGTTTACACAGTCACTTCATAACAATTGTTCACATCTGGGTTGAGCTTTTTCATGTTGAGTTTTCATGTCATTTGAGACACAAGTGGGTTTTCTCAGAGATGTAGTGGAGAGTCTAAATTTTCACAGCAGTCTCTGAGGCCATTTGCGTAATGTTTTCAAGTGAAAACTGAAAAATGTGTTGTATTTCAAATGTCCATTCACATAGGTGAGCCACTGAAAGAGCCCATTTTTGAAAATGGCTACTAAGGTAGAACTTTTGTAAAATGTTCAAACTCCAACTCTTGTTGGAAATGGAAGAAAGCACAACCTTTTGAAAATACTCCAACTTTGTCTATGTGCAGAATGCAAAAACGCTGCTACGGAACATGCACATAAGAGCTGTAGTGAATAGTTCTGCACGTGTGAGTAGATAGACAATAGTAAAGTTTTCCTCTAGATTGTCATGACTCACTGTCCATATTCTCTCGGAACTTTGGCAGTTTTTCATTATATATTATATTTTTCATTATATATATGTTTGTGTGTGTGTGTGTGTGTGTGTGTGTGTGTGTGTGTGTGTGTGTGTGTGTGTGTTTCAGGCCTGGTTGTTCAGAGCTGTGAAATCATATCTGACCAGGCGGTAGTGCTTTTTGGATGACCTACTTCTCCATCTTGCATCAGCTGCTTCAGACTAGTTCTTAATTAGAAGCTAATTGACAAGTTTCACATCATCTTGAAATCCTGAAGTGGGAAGTGCAGCAGGTATTTAAAATATGAGGGATTTTAACATCTACACGCTGCTCACCTGGAACGATTAGAAAGACAGGGCTGGACTGGGATGTGTGAAACATTTGGAGATCGTGATGGGCTTGATTGATCTGGACCTCTGAGAATTTATGGTGTATTATGGGAGAGAAGACTGTGACATGAATACGCATTAAAACAGCATCACATCAACCAAACTTCTTTTAACGCTCACATTGCTGTTTATCTCACTGAAAGAGTGAGATGCCCTTCTTTCATCGGCACACAAAGCTCAGTGTGCTTAGTGGTGACTTCAGTGTACAAGAACATTCAAATGCATCAAACCAGCAAGGAGAACTGTGAAGTTTCTGCTTTTTATCACTTGTGCTGGAATAACTTTTTACTGTTGCAGCTAATGGTGTCACCTTTGACAGAGGGAGACAAAGCATCTTTGGCTTCTTTTAATGGATCATTTTAAGGCCCTTTACCATCACAGTCCATTAAGTCTTACAGGCATTTTCAAAATTATCACAGAGGCCAAGGAAGTATCAAACAAAAAAGTAGGAAAGAGGATGTATTGTTTCATATTAATTAAAAAGTAACTTCCAGTAGTGTAGAACACTTTATTGTCAGGTCCTTCTCGTGCTTATTTAATAGAAAAGTTGTTTCCTTTGAAAAGCCTATGTCTTACTTTCACAAAGTATTCATTTGTGTTACGAAAACACTTTATGGAGCATGTCAAAAGGAGGCCACTCCAGCTAAAATGAGACCACTTGGATCATGACTGAGATTATTCATTAGATTTTAAATGGTTTAAAATGGATGCAAAAGCTATCGTAAATATATCAATATGGTGTGGAAAACATGCACAATATATTAATTGATGAGATATATTTTCATTCAGTTTGCATTGATGGTTTACAAATTCAAAATGACAGAATTTCCAATAAGGAAAGGCATGATTAATGAAATCTAAAAACTGCAACTGATTGAGAACCCAAATACCATAACTTGATATATTTTATGTTGTAGGAAATGGTGTTGTTTGCAAAAGGTACTTATTTGTTCTTTTCCAAAATGACCTGATTCACTGTATGCTACGTGTTACAGCTGACCAAAACAGAACAGAAACATTTTTAATTTGGTGTCTTCTTGTTGGCATAATTGTCAATTTAACAATCACCACTTCTGTTTGCATTTTGTTGTGTTTGTAATGTGGACATTTTGCTTTATACAACTTTGTCATGCTAGTGTTGTCTCCATTGTTAGTTTTAATAGCAAAGCCAAGCAGTTAATGGCAAGGAAAGATTGCTCACTTGCTTGAAAGACATTAAACCTAAAGGAGTTGCAAAATTATGTAAACCTGTATACCTCAAATTTATGTCAAAGACACTGATATTGTCAAAAGTAAAAGTGGCTGGATAGTCACTGTATGGAAAAAAAAAAAAGAAAAGAAAAATAGAACATTTTTAGACATGCATTTCAACCTGTTAAGTTGTAGTCAGATTTATACAGTGGTTCCATACAAGGTCTAAAGAATGCGACAGTGTACAGACAACTCAGGAGTGTATAAAATTAAGCAGCAGGGGCTAAATGTGCACCACAGTGAAAATGGGGTGACTGCGGCTCAGCTGGTGGAGCGGCTGCTCCTCTACCTGTTTGTGTTGAAGTGTCTTATGGTAAGACCTGTGCCTCAGGGTGTGAAAGCCCAGCCACTGCCACTTTGTGTGTGTGTGTGTGTGTGTGGGTGTGTGTGTGTGTGTGTGTGTGTGTGTGTGTGTGTGTGTGTCTGTGAGGTTGAAGATCCATTTACTAATACATGCTCTGGCATGGACAGGATGTAACAATGAACATATTCTATTCTCCTAACTAACATAATATAAACTACATATTATTGGGAGCTGTGCTTTCATCAAGTTGATAATTTACAATTCACATTTGCTCAACGTTTACTCGCAGTAATACTTGTCAGCCTCCACAAATGCATCTCCAGTCAAACGTTGATGAAATATTTCCATGTATATATATATATATATATATACATATATACATATATACATATAAGATGCCCATAGAGTGGAGAAATAAATGAACCACTAACTCAAAAGAACTATATGTCCAATGGTCTTTCATCATAAGCGATAAAGCTAAGGGAAGAAACGCTTTTTGCTAATGTAGAAAAAGACAGACGATTAATTCTCTGCTGCCGCCTTTTGCATATAGGTGTGTGTCTGTGCGTGTGTTTGAATGCGTATGCACATGTGCTGTAGACTGAAGCATTTAGCACTTACACATTAATGCCCAGAGTGTTTTTCCTTTCACCATTACAATGTTAACCATAAAGTTACATTAGTGTTTCAATTTTGTGTACTCCATCTATTTTAATGGCTTTATCATTCTGCTTTTATTGTTGCTAAGCAGTGGCTCAACATCCACAAAACTTTGGTTGCAGGCAGAGTTATTCAGTTAAGAAAAAAAAGTCTTGGAACTCTGCCAGGAGATTTTTTTGTAATCATTCTCTACTCCTTTGCAATGCACCATCTGTTACAGTCGACAATGATTAGCTCTACAATTACCTGTGAATATATAAGACCCTCTTCATTCCACATAGCCATGATTACACTATATTTTTAATCTTTATTGTAACCACTGAACATCTGCAGAGGATGACCAAGGAGAATGGAAAAGGCTCCACTGGGGCTTTGTTTTTGTAAAAACAAGAATATGTCAGAGAAAGCATCTTAATAAGGCATAAAGCTTGAAGCATTAGAGATGAGCTCAAATGTATTTACCTTGAAGAGTCTCTGAAGACTAACTCTTTAATTGCACTTCAATGACTTCATCTGAATCCAGAGCAGAATTTACAGTTTTTTTGTCAATTCACACAGCCAGGCTTATGATAACTTCAAGTTCTGTTAGTCCTATATTAGCTTAGCAGAACAATATGTGCTCAGGTGCAGGTTTGATGGAGGCTTTTTAAATCATTTGCAGGGCTTTCCTTCTTTCCTCTTGTCCCACATCTCTGTCTCCACCATTCTTTGTCCAGTGTATCCACTGTCTCTTTTCCGTACATGACCAAACCATCTCAATCTTTCCTTTATCTTTAAACTGCTCAACCCCAGCCGTCTCTCTCAACCAGTCGGATTTAATCCTGTCCGTCCTGCTTACTCTCAAAGAAAATCTCACCATCTTCATTTCTGCCACTTCCACCCTAGCTTGTCTTTTGCACAGTGCCTAACCATACATTAAATAGCAGGTCTCACTACTGTCCTGTAAACCGTCCTGCTCACTGTTACTGTCATACCGTACCCGTCACATATCAGAGGTGACACTTGTCCCCACCCACCTCACCCAGCCTACACTTCCTTCTTCACCTCTTTTGTGCACTGTGCGTTGCTCTGCTTTCTTGACACCAGGTGCTGGAACTCTACATGCAATTCAACTTGTCTACATTTCATTCACAAACCTCATGATAACATTTTTTTTTCTTCTTTATCAGCACATAACTTACGGTTAACCTTTACAATAGAGAGTTAAAACAGCAGCCAGGACTGAACAGAGTTAAAGAACCATTTAAGGCAAGGACTGAAGGCTTTCAAGGAAATCTCAAGGATGGCTTTATGATAGTTCTTCTGGGAAGTCCATTAATTGCAATAAACTATGTATACTCTAGCTAAAAAAAGTCCTGCACACCCTGTGTTTGGTTCTCTCATAACTCTTCATCATCATCACGAGTTGAAGAATTCCGAAATATATTTGCAATCATGTTGAAATCTATATTTACAGGCTCAATCCACCCTGGCCTGCAGTACTGAAATGTCCACAGACCACAAGAATGCCAGCTGCACCAGGGCTTCATGTTAAACTGACCAAAAGTGACAAGTGTGAACGTACTCTCAGTTATGCTGGCATAGGACTGCGAGGACACCTTCTGTAATGAAATGAGTTTCTTCTCTCGCCGCTTTTCATGTATTTTTTTAAGTCTCCACAGCAAGTCATCTACATCATGAGTGTTTCTCCTGTGGCGAGCATTGTCTACTCTCCATTCTCTCTCGGTCCCTCTTTATTCTTATTCAGGTAGATAGGTCTGGCTGTGGAGGTAAAAGTAATCTGTGGTTGCTGCTAGTTTGTTGTCACTTGTCTTTTTTCTGCTCGGCTCTCTTCTTTATTTTCCATCCTTTAATCCCAACCAGCTGAAACTGTTGTTCTCCTAAAATGAGTGTGCTTATTTTGGAGGTCTATTTTCCTAACCCTGTAAATTCATCCTAAAGGACAAAGAAAAAGGAAAAAAAAAAATTGTATTTCTCAAGCCAACATTGAACTCTTCAGAACATAACTGGAATTTACACTTAACACAGACCCCAGACTGTTTAAAGAGACAGAGACTTTAAAGCTGAATATGGACACATTGCACACATCTGAACCCTTTACAAAAGACTCAGACTTCAGACTCGGTCTTTGAACTCCACCTGGATTTTTCAGATGTCATCAGGATTCTGCAAAACATACCTGCTTGTTTACAGCCGAACATCAATCCTTTAAGTAAAATTCAAATTCTTTCATATACAACTTCACTCTTGTGAAGAGACCCAGATTCTTTTAGAAGATTTAAACTTTACTCCTGGATTCTGCTGAAACTCTTTGAAACTGAACTGTATGAGGTGGTTGCTTGTCGGTGTCGAAGTGACTATTTTTGGGGGCTGTGTGTGTGTAGATTCTGTGGTGGTGATTGACTGACAAAAACAATTCAATTCAATGCCATATTATTAAATGACAACATAAAAATGGAAAGACCTCTCAACCATCAGCTTTTTGCTTATATAGGACTGTTTTGTTTTGTTTTTTGTCCTCCATATTCTTTTGAAAGTATGCGGAGTATATTGCAACTGACTCTGAGATAAAGCTAATTAAAAAGAAAGATAAAGTTTAACTGCACTAAGATCAAATACAGTTTATAGGATCATATGGTTTATTAAAGAAACAAAATGATTTGTTCTTTCAATGAAGTACAGATCCAGCTTTTTTGTCCAGTTATGTCCAGTGAAGCAGTGCATGTTTTCTGTTGCTTTGATATAAGGCTCAAATTGAAAAGGGGAAAAATTTATACATTTTCTGCAAGTAGCCACAAAGAAAAAGAAATTGAAAAAAAAGAAAAAAAAAAGAAACAAAGCTGCAAGGTTGTTCTCATCAGTGTTATTGTACCAGTTCCCACTGATAATAATTACATGGTGTATAAGTGAGAAGTTGATTTATCTCTGTTAGTTTTGTTCACTTCTGAAAGGATAATCACACCTTCATGCCTTTTCCTTTTTTTGTGTGTGTGTTGTTTTTCATTTCAGACTCTGACTCTGACAAATGTAGCTTCACACATATTACCGGTAATGAAGCAATTGAACAAGAGCTGACAATGAAGGACCCCGGAGATCCAGCAGACCAAGAGATGCACGAGATGGTGAGAAAGGTTTGTAAACAGAGCTTCATAACAGTTTTAACTCATGAACCTCGTGTAGGTAGTCAGAGTACATAATTAAGGTGCTTATTATGGTTTCACTTGGACCCAAAAAATGTGATTTACAGCTAATTTGCAGTGGACATAGAGCATCTTAGCGTGCGATTGATCAATGCTGTAAGCTTAGCACTCGCTGAATGAGGTCAAACAGGAGCACCATCCTCCTGAGCTGTACAGCTCCTTTTAAATTACATGCGCTGACTCATTGACCATTTTAAATGATGTTTGCAACTCTGCCATGTGCCATTGCATCTGATAATAATCTGCCAATAAGACCTATAACATGATTGATAAGCACATTGGGAAGGGTTATTTATTTTTTATGGTTCACAGGCAGCTCTCATAGGTTTTTATTCCTGAGTCACTTTGTCTCATTATTGTGTTTTAATATCAATAATGCAGCTAACTAGCCTCTCTCTCATCTCATCAATGCCATTCACCAACTATTTTCACCCTAAGTGATACACAATTTATGATACCAATTACCCACAGAGGTAAAAAATATGACAAAATGTTTTTTCTTTTTTATATATATATATTTTGACATCCCTAAGCGAAAAAGAACATTTGATTAACTCCTGGTGCTACATGGTCACCCCAGTGAGTACACACATTCATGTTTTTGCAAAATGACAGATTAAATCCATTTGACTTTTGGTTTTAACTTCAAAAGGGTCTTGAAGTGATAAACACAGGTTTGAAAATGACATACCCTGACAGGAGTCAGTAGTTACTGATTAGTTAGTGATACACCTTCTTCAACACTTGCCTTAGCTAAACACAAATTATGTGGTGTTATCCTAAAATATCGTTGGTATGCACTGGATAAAGGGCACAGTGGAGCAGAAACATGTTTCTCACACCCCAAAATTTAACTCCCCTAATATATTTTAAAAAACAACAGCTAATTGTAGATTTATGATGACAAAATGAGCAGATGATGAATTCCATGAAGTGTTAAAGTGAGAAATTCCTATGTATTTACATGACAGTACTGCACAGTACATACAACAAATTATTTTCTGATGTATGTCTTTTTCTGCTGAAACAATGTACATCAGAACAAATAAACTATGGATTTAATATGTAAACCGAATGGATAATATTACAATAAAGTGTACATTTGTCATGAGAAAAATTAAACCACAAGTAATAATATATTATATTATCTGCCTCGTTTTTCTTTGGACAGTAATGTTATGTGGTAAAGAAGAAGGAATTCCTTTATCCTGACGAAGGAATTCCTGTATCCTGACTGACATACCATATTGTTTACTGTAAAATCTACAATGTACTGGTTTCGCTGGTCATCATGCCAACCGGGATGCCTTTATAGATGAAATTTGAGAGGTGATGGGATTATTTATTTTGTTCGAAAAAAAAAAAGAAAAAACTACAATTGTGGCTTGTAAATTCACTTAATGCATTTTTTTTTGTACACCATTAGATCTGTGCTAATTTTTTTGCACGGCTGTGACAGATCAACTGAGTTGTCAGTAATGTGTGAGTCACTAATCAATTGAAATTAACTCATCAGCAGATACTGAATTTATAGAAATAACAATTGCTTAGTAGGAAAACTACCACACATATTCTCAACATTGCACATTCTTTTTAAATCTGGACATGTTGGATTTGTAAGCCCTATAGAATTTAGTCTCGAGTTTTTAGTACAATGAGAAGGGGCCTGAGTTCATTTTGAACTTTTGGTATACAGTTAATATTACTGAGGACACAGCAAGTTAAGTTTTAAATTCATCAATCTCTCAACAGAAATTTATTTCATAAAATAGATTAAAATGCAAGGAGAACTCTCAGATGAAATATTAAAAAAAAAAAAAAATATATATATATATATGTATATATATGTATATATATATATATATATATGTATATATATATATATATATATATATATATATATATATATATATATATATATAGATAGATAGATAGATAGATATAGATATAGATATATATTTAATTCCTTTGTAACTTACAAACTTCTACAAATGAAAAATTCCTATGTTTGTTTCTTCAAACCACTGATCTAAATAAAATACCTTAAAGCAATATTTGCTTCTGTTTTAACCTTTCTAATTGAGTACCTTTTAAAACAAAATACATTTTAAACCAAACACCTTTACAATTCATACACCTGTCGAATTATGTGAGTCTCAAAATGAGAAAAACCACGCTAACTGAGGAAAGGAAACAAAAATCGCACATTGTTCTCGCGCATGTCGGCCAACACACATTCACTCCTCAACCAAAACACCAAAAACAATGCATCAAACCCTGCTGCAAGCCTGTTTCGAAGCTCAGGTGCATTTGGCCCCAAACTTAGTGCTTTGCTCAAACTGAGCAGTAAATAAAACTGTGCACATTGGTTTGATTTGTACTCAGGAATCCAAGGCAGTGAGGGGGTTAGAAGCAGAGATGAGCTTTGGCAGTTAATGGCAGTTGGTTACTTCAGTTGGCGTTGACCAGGAATCAGTGAAGAAAAAGAAACAGCAGAAGCAGGTTCCACTGTCGTTGCTCTGAATGTCTTGTCTCTCTCTCTTTCTCTCACAGTGTCCATCTTCTTTAAACATATTCACTTCATTGAGCCAAACATCAAAACACCATTTCTCGTTGAATTAACGTCTGTTAGTTAAAATCCTGTAAAGCAACACTAAACAACACTAAACAGCTGACCAGAGTATAACACACTCCAATTAATTAATACTCTAACACAGTGGTCCCCAAACTACTGCCTGCCTCCACATTTTCTATTTATAGTAAATATATTTATAGGATCCTATTTCTCTGAATGCTGGACTCCTGCTGCGTAATATAAACAGAAGCATGCCGGTCCTGAAAGGAACGTAGATCTGTGTTCCAATTTAAAACTGATTTCAAAATAAAATCTGTCGTGTTTTTGCCTTATCATCAGTTTTTTTTTTTTTTTTTTTTTTAATTCTTCTAGCAGGGTACGTAGCAATAAACACAATCTAATCATTATGGTCATTAGAAGATTAAACAGTTTGTACTTTGTCTCTGTAGGAAAGTCAAAATGACACCAAAATTGCACGAAAAAAAAAAAAAAGTTCTATGACCGGAGCTGCTCTGTGTCGACAGATTGGGTGGGTTTCCGCCAAATCAAGGATCTTTTGGACATGTCGGGTGGTTTAATGGAATGGTTATGTGGTTGTGACGTGTTTTTACTATGCAAATATGTTTTTTTTTATGGTTTTAACATGCATTTTCTACAGAGATGGAGATTTGGGCTGTTTTCTATTGAGTGGACGGGTTTAACACACTATTTCTGTTACAAAGTGACCCCGGCCCCCCATCCGAGAAGGGAAAAGTTATGTGGCTCTCACAGGAAAAAAGTTTGGGGACCCCTGCTCTAACAGATAGTTAACAGATCAGAAATTAAATGCACAGTCTGATTTACATTATGAACAATTCATACAAGTCTTAAAACATCAGGACCACCGGTAGTCGGCCTTCAATTTCACTTCATGCTCTCCACAACCGGACAGTTGCTCTCTGTAAAGGAAGGCGGGAGATTTTCCAGTAAAGTTCCTTGTGCCACTTGTCCTGGCTCTTAGCTCAGGGAACAGCTTTGATTAGTTGTTAAATTCTTTAAGATCCAATGACAATTCAGCATCACGATGAATGACAGTTGAAACTTTACAGGGTTAGGTTGTACTATCAACATATGCCGGTTTCAAATCAACCAAAAGTCATTGAACTCTTCAAATTAATTTTATACAGTTAATAATACAGACTTTCAATTTCATCAATTTTAAATTAATTTTTAAGTGCTATCTCTTGAAAAAAACAAAAAAAACCCAGTAAATCAGGTGAAACAAAATGACACTTTCTCGCAGTGCTACATATTCTTCATCCATAAGTCCAAACTAGTATGTGTGTAGAAACAATTTAGCCTTATAAGAACGTCACGTGGTCAGTTATTACCCTGACTCCACGGCCACAAGGAGATTAAAATGATTTTTTTTCTCTTACAGACCCAATTTCAAACTCACAAATTTATACATAACATACTTTACACAAACACAATTTTAGTACTTGATGTAAATCACAATCACAAGAACTAAAAAATACCTCAGATTTCCATTTAATTAAATACATTTAAGCACAGTTCATTTCGCTACAAAGCAAATATTCTTGCTCAACTTTATTACCTTTTCCAGCCCATTGCAGATTAAGGTAATAAAGAATGATGAAAAATCATCACTACATGTCAATCATCATATGACGACTCCTGAGTTTAGTTTCTTTTTTCTGACAAAACTTTCAAAAGTTTATTAATAACTTGTAAAATCAGAATTAGATCAAATTTCCTTAATCAACATCCTTCCTGCTATCAGTCATCAGTAATAAAGTATAAATCAGGTGAATTTCCTCTGAATGACAAGTTTGACAGATTAATTATTTGACAATTCACTTTATTTCAATAATAAATTGTCTAATATATTAAATATTGTCCACTTTATTGATTTTCCCCCACAGGTTTGTATTTTACTGCCAGAAGGTCCTCAATTGACTTTCATTAGATGTTTATGAGCCCATTTCATGCAAAAAATAAATAAAAAACTGAAGACAACTTTCCTTTTCAATTTGTAATTTGATTGAATAATGATAAACATTTATTGGAACATGGCAGATGACGGAAATGCCAATCAATCTGAAAAAAAAATAAAAAATTCTACAACTAATTCAATCTAGGCTCCAAGATCCTTTAGTATCTTTGCAGAAACAATTTAATTTGATGGAACTCAGGTGACATCCTTTCAATAACCTTGTGTTGCGTAGCACATACTATAAAGTCTCAATACTGAATCTGCCAGTGAATAAGACCCTGTTTGAGAGTCTGCTGGTGTGCTGTATGGTTGTTTTGGGTCTTGGCAGATACATGGGATGGTGAAGGGCTCTCACTGAGGTGATTAATCAAAGCTGGCATTTGGATGGAAATGAGCTAAGTTGGAGGGCTCATCTCAGTAATAACAGAGTGCTGCAGAGGCATTGTCCAATACAGAGGGTTTCAGCTTGCATGGAGGATTGCTGTGGAGGTATCACTGTTTAATGTCAGGCGTAAAGCAACATTAGCATTGTTCCTCACAGCTTACTGAAATGTATAGCCTACTTGCTTGAATTGAGCTGTGTTCAGTTTCTTTCAGAAATGAATACTACGCTTCGCTATTAGTTGCAATTCTTGTCTGTCAATCTAACTAAGCATGAACATCTTTTTATTTTAAGTTTAAACATCAAGAAGCAGTTCAGAACTGAGACAGAGGGCCACATCGCAGGTCTTACATTTCCAGGGTGAACCACTGATGATGCAATGGAAGCTGACATACAAATGTGCAAAAGTCCATGTATTAAATAGTTCTCTCAGATTATCCAGATGCTTTCTTATAGCACATTTGTGCTTTAAAAATTGTGTTTCTGTAAATATGACTAATGAGTATTATCCTTAAAAGAAAAAAAAATGTATATGAATATATTGCATCAAAGCTGATCATGGATTCCTTCTGAATGCAATGAACTCCAAACGCAAACTCGAAATGTGAATGTACGACATGTCATGTCAACAGCTGGTCAAGGGATAGGCAAAAAGTAACAATGAGTTTGAAGTGGAATGTAGAAGTCTGTTTTAAGCATATAAATATTTATATCGCAGAAATGCACTAAAATATCATGACTCATTTACTGCACAATGTTCCTAAAAAATGCAGCATTTAACAGCTGGATACTCCCGTGCCCAACTTAGTCCTCACAAAACTGGAGTTCATTTCACAACTTTCCCCACTGGGTTTTGTTGTGTGATTATAGAGATATTAAACTAAATATTACTGCTACCCTCACCCCAGCCAAGTTCTTAGGGGTGATTTACTAATGTATTGAATTTACATTTTAATCTGCACTAATTTCTGATATCAGGCAGCTGAAGGACATGTCACCGATTTCCTTAATCTTTTTTTCTTCAGATGTTAGGAACTGACAAAAAACATGTTATGCATCACTACAAAACACTACCAATATTATCTAATTAACATTTTGAAATTAATGACGTAGTAACACTTAATGAAGTTTCCATGCGCTTGTCAGTTTTGCCATCCACATCACACAACCACAGTGTCTGTCTCTGTTGTGCTCCTTGTCTAAGCTGTTATATTCATCTGCAGCCTACATTATCCTGTCTAAAAAAGTACTTGTGATGTATTCTTGGCCTTCGATAAACTTTAGCTCCTTTTTGTAGGAGCTGTCTGCAGCTGGTTGTTTATCTCAAATGTTTTGTTGCTTCTTCTTCTCATCTTCAGTTCATGAATCTTGTTCTTTTACTTGTTATGCCACATTTTGTATGGATTCGGAAAATTATATTTACCTCACAGAGGAGTGTGCAGCTCTATATGCTGAACTGAATAACTCAGCTAGCCCAACTTCACATGTGTATGACTAACCGATAAAACTTCAGTCAAGTGAATATGTTGTTTGACCCTCTCAGTGTCTAATGGGTCACAGCAAATTCACAACAAGACTGTTTGCACAGTGTTTTAAAGTAAAAACAGAAAACATTTGTTGGGTTTTTTTTTAAATCAACAGCACCAGTAATAGATATAGTTTTCCAAAATGTTGCTATGTAAATGAAAACTTTTTCTTTAGCAGATGCAGCCACACTGGACAGCGACGTGGACACCACTGAAGGATCCTAATGAGGTGAAGCCAATCAGACTATTCACAACAACATTTCACTACCTTGTAAAAGATGTACTAACTAGTCATTTCCATTGAGTTCAAAAATTCAGTAACACTGCTTTTAAATGTTAATCATCTTCAAAGTGAATTGTTTTAATCAAAAACAAAACCTTTCAGGATCTGGAATTGCTATGTCATCAGTGAAAAATATTTCAGTATTTCAGTCAAGGAATTCAATGAAAATCACTTGCAAGCTTCACATGCCATATCTTAATAGATGTTGTGATAAAACATTGCCATAGTATACTCCTCAACATATTATGAAAGAGGACCATTTAGAGGTGATGAGAAAACAGGGAGTTTAAAAACATGCAAGCTCCTAATTAACAAAATAAACCAACAATAAACAGAAGCGTCAACTCCATAGCACCTTTATCAAAATATTACAAACAAAACAAAACCTGAATTAGGTTAACAAACCTAATCAAGTGACACACTAGGTGAGTGAGCATGCTGGCTGACAGATCACTCTGAACACAATGAGACATCAGTACATGTTACTTCTTTGAAGTGTGCAGCCACACCAGGACAACTGAGCAAAGACCATCTGTTAATGAAAACCACATGAAAAACTCCAGAAATTGGACCTACCACTGTGATTGTTTGTGTATACTGTGATGCTTTTAATAACTGTTAGGTCTGTTGGCAAAAATAAGTCATGAAGTCACAGCAAAATGTAAGTGAAACCTTACAAAAAACATTGACTTTTTTTTCTCTGTTTTCCTATAAAGCCAGAAAGTATTTGCTATGTTATGCCTAAAAGTCTAAACTAATTCTACTTTATTAATCCCCCTTAAGGTAATTCATTTTTTTTTAATCTGAATATTGTAGGATATGTTGGCTTCGGTAGGGCAACCTACCGAAAGCACTATAAAACAGGATATAGATAGATAGATAGATAGATAGATAGATAGATAGATAGATAATGCTAAAAAACTGCACTGACCCATTATATTTTTAGGATTTGAGGGGCAGCCACAGTGGGACACTCTTGGGAGAGCCAGGGGTCTTGCTCAGAGGACCACAGTGGTAAGCTGTTCACAGTAAGTTTCAAACTTGCAAACCAATCCCAAGTTCACTTTTTTCATCCATGGACTGGGCACCAAAGACTCACAAGTCCCACTAATTGACACATCTTTCATAAGTATTAACATTATTTATTGGTATTAAAGATAGGTAAGTGAACATGTTATTCTATTATGTGATAGAGCTACTAAAATTATGCATTTGCATTACAAGTGCATCTTTTAATTAAAAACATATTAATTTTTTTTTTTAAGTGTCTGAATATTACACTGAGGCAAGCTTGTAAAGTAAGCAATAGGCAAAAAATAGCTGCATGTCAGGCTAAAGAGAAAGATGGATCTGTCCAAAAAAAAAAAAAAAAAAAAAGAGAGGAAAAACACTAGAGTGCACAAAGAGTTACACAGAATACAGTTTATTGAAGCAATGGACAAAATTACAGCTGAATGTATTTTTTGCAGCACCAGTCGACCAAACACCCTGTGTGTGTAAACTGAAAGAGTTTATCTTAGAGATAAAGAACGCATTCTTACAAAACACAGCAAAGACACTGTATACAACATCCTCTGTGGTTTTCTCTGTTAAAGGGGCACAGCACAGTTTTAAATATTAAATTATCAATTATTCACACCCACACACGTTTTCACCTTTGCCTGACGGGCAGCAAGAGCTATTTTTGCAAGATCGCAGTCGCTCCTATTTTCCTGTGCAGGGCACTGAAGGCACAGAAATATGTGTGATTCGGGTACGAATCGCTCTGAGCCTGACGTAATGCGCGCTCCCGCTGGCCTGGTAATCCCAAGTTTCGATTTGTCCGCCATTACTCCGCCAGACGCTTAGCAGCAACAACTGAGCAGTACTGAGGATGGAGCTTCCAGAAAGTAAGAAAAGACCGGCTTCTAGCACTGCCACAACTCCAGCACAGACTCCACCAGGCAAAAGAAACTTACATTTTACTTGAGCGCTGCTAAAAGAGCGAGGAAGGAGTTCCCCTCTTCTGTGCACGTACATGGGCACAAGCCACAGACACGAGCTTTTCACTAAGCTACAGTTACGCCTAAAGTCTGCAGGGGTCGGTGTTTTGCATAAAATGAGCAAACTGTGCTGTGCTCCTTTAAAGCAGCCTAGAAATGACTATGTGTTAGAAATTGGCACTATATAAATAAAGATGAATTGAATTGAATTGGTTCCTTAAACTTTTGTTTGGTTTTGGTTCTAGGTTTTCAAAAAAGAAAAAGCCACTGTAATCCCTCTCTGCATTTCACTCATCTTATTAGACCCTCCAGAAAAACGCGAGCAAAAAATCTTGATTATGCGTACTTAAATCCCAGATTGTGCGAGCTAAAATGCTTGATTATGCAAATAAATATGCAGCGTTTTATGCTATTGTATGCGGTAAAATTGCGGACAGTTGTGAAGTATGCTGTGAAATATGCGAAAAGATGCCAGATATGTAGGTTACCTATACACTCTCTCTCTCTCTCTCTCTGTCTCTGTCTCTCTCTCTCTCTCTCTCTCTCTCTCCCTCTCTCACGCACACACACACACACACACACCTCCGTCACATTCATTTTCATTCATTACTTTGTTATTTATCTTAAATTGTTACTCACCAATGCTCACCAATTCTCACAAATGGAACACACACCATTGCTAAAACCTGTAACTTGTGACTGACTTTCTTTAGCACTTCCTGCTGCTAGCAGCGGATGTTGAAATCAGACTCATTAAAGGTCTGACACGGCTTTTTGTCTGGTTTTTAACATCTATCAGCAACGAGGGACGTGAAAGAAAACCAGTCGCCAGTTAATAAGGAAATCAGTTCTTCCAAAAAACCGGCTCATCTCTGGTTTCTGGACACTTCTTCTCTGCTAGTTAGCTGCTGCGTTCAGGTGACTGGAGCATGCTGCAGAAAACTGAAACTTGGTCATTTACATGAAGGCAGTGCTGACAGGTGGACACTCAGGAGACACGTGAAGGAAGCGTGGACAATTTGCACAAAGGAACGGCTCTCAGACAGCTGTGATACGGCTCCTGTCGTTCACTTAAAAGAGCCGTTCAAACGAACGACTCGTTCATTGAACGTCACAGCACTTCAAGCGACTATTTCTCATTTTTTTTCATGGAAAATATGAGATTATTGCAGAGATTATGAGCCCTTTAGGAAAATATGTGGCCTCCGCATAATCAGCGGCAAAAGGGTGATTTATGCGTGAATTCATGCGATCGCACAATCGCGTTTTTCTGGATGGTCTCTCTTATTAATAAGAGCTGTGGGCTGCCATTACAGCAGCCAGGGGCAGGGGGGAAGAAATCGTGGTGCTCAGAAGAGATCAAACCAGTTAACAGTAGATCCCAAGTCCACTTCTCCAATATCTAGGCCATCAATGCTAACTATTAGAGTCTATTGCCAGAGTTTAAAGGATAAGTTTGGTTTAAACAGTTTTCACGTTGTTTATAGAATGAAGTAGAACAATATACTCACCCAGAAGGCTTTTCTGATCCGAACAGTGCTTCGGGAGAAATTTAGATCCAAAATCAAGTAGCGCACATCCATATAGGTCCAGCAGACGGGGCATCGGTAACGCTGCTCCTGAAACGGCTTTAATCGTCCAAAAACTGATTAGTTTCACCAATATTTCATCATGGTCCGCTCACGCCACTCCTCTACGACAGCCCAGTGTCGAGATTGTCATATATGCAGATATATGTTACTGTTAATATACATGTAAATATTCCAGACTATTAAAATTATTTCCAAAAAAGCACATAAAACATAATAAAAATGAAAAGTAAATTTGGTGCAACTGACCATGAAACCATGAGAATCTTACACGCTATGCCTCTGACCTTCAAAACCCTCACATTTTGCTGGCTGGATAAAACGCTATCTTTTTCTTTGTTCTATCTCTCTCTCTCTTTTTTTTTTATCTTGCACAGAACCTCGCACATGTATAAAGCACTGCTGAATCCAGCGTGAATATAAATAGACTGTGATACTGGAGTGTATCTTTAAATTACTCTTTACTGCCTTATGTACAGAGCACAGACCTATACTGGCTCCAGTAAAGCATAGTACTGTCAAGGAGAATCCTCAGAGGTACAATTATATGATTCAAATGTAACAGGAAAACCATCAGACTGGTACACCCTGGAGGGAGATGCTGAATCTGGACTTATCTGTTTGTGTTTAGAGAAGACATAAAAAGGTTCATGTCAATACCATGTATTGTAGATTTAATCCAGGACTCATAATAGCCTTCATCTGACTGAAGCAGTTTGGGAGCAGCTTTGTGTTCCCGAATTTAAATCATTTTCTGAGTGCTAAAGCAGCATGAAATTGGTTCTGTATGTTGGCTGTTCATGGGACACACATTCCTTTAGAAGAGGAACACTAATTCAAAAAAAGAAGCTGCTGTCTGTATGGTGCAATGGATGCACAAGGAAGTGTGGAAAATATTATTTTTGGCTCAATCGACAAAAGCTATGACAATAAGAGAAGTTCTTTACTTTCGCAAGCCTCCAAGGAAAACATATCAAATACGTGTTTGTTATTGTTTCCCCTAAAATGCAGTTTTAATTGCTCCAAACTGAATAAATAAAAGTATGCTCGAAATGAGATGAAGTTCACTTTTAATATAAACTTTTTATTTCTTCAAATTCCCAAAGCCACTATGAACATGTTTGTCTACTGTGCTGTCCACATATTATTCCACTGATGGATATTATTACGGTATCAAATTCAACAAAAGGAAGAAGGTTTCTAACTGATTTGTACTTGGGAAGCCATTTCTCACTGTCATTTTTAAATGCGCATGTGAAACAAGATGAAAGTGATTAATTTTGCAACTTTTAGCCTCAGATTAAGAAACAACTTAAGTTCAATACCTTAATGCAATATTTTGTAATATAAAGTATATATGTGTATTTGTGTTATATGTGATTTCATGTATAATTGTTTGATTCCTGTTTAAATGGATGTTACATCTCAAGGGACTATCCAATAATTAGCTTGAACTCCACATTTGTTTTTGTTTTCTGCATTATGATTGATTCACCTTCATTAAACAGTGTTGTGTTTGATATTCTTGAGACACAGCAAAAATATCCCCATTCCTGAAATTCAAAAACATGTGTGCCTGTTTCTCTGTGACGAACTGCTCACCAGTTCAGGTGTAACCTAGACAGTGACTTGCAAGCATAAGTTGGATACAGCAGGACAGAAGATGTATGTATATATGTATGGATGGATGGATGGATGGATGGATGGATGGGAAGCCACTCTGACAGACATAAAAAGGTTATAATAGCATCAGCAACTAATGGAAATAATGTTTGACCACGTGAAAACTTGAGAGGGTTTCTATTGTATCATGGTGTGGCATCTTCAGGAACTAAAAGCTGTTCTGGAAGTTGGTGAAAACTACTATTTGATAATTATTTAATATTTGACAGTTTGACAAACAAAACAGAAACTGATGTGACAGTTCTAGCTTGGGACACATTCGCTGAGGAGAGTAAATTAATGAAGTTATGGTGAAAAAGGTCTCCTTTGGAATCATCAACAAAACACCTGAGACAAACAATGAGCAGACAACTGCTGCCTCTTTAAATGGTAGCTAATGTGGAGCATTTGCTCAATACATGATTGCCCTTGCAATTTTATACATGCAGTTGTTTTGATTATACCTGTGTTTTCATGCATTTGTAGAGTTGTGTGGTTCAACAGCATATGAGATGGTTACAAATTCCAGTAGTTCAATCTGGTACACACCTGGTTTTAACATGCATTTCAAGCAAAGACAAGTGCAGGGTCCCCCCTCCCCCCGCCAGACTAAGCATTGCTGGTTTATTGTAAATGTTTTTTTGTGCACCAAAACAGCGATACCAAAGATGGCCTCTAGAGCTTTTAATGGCATGTGTTAATATGGTTGCAATGGCGACACCTTATGGTCGATACGTGAACACATACGGGGTCAGACGGTGAGGTGCATTTTCATCAGAAAGACGCGGCTCGTTGACGAGGCAGAGCCAGTGCGAGTTAGCATGTTAGCAGTTAGCATGGCTGTTAGCACGTTGTCAGAGCAGCCTTCTGTGAGCCGCGATGGTAAACATCAAACTAGCGGACTTAATCCAAAATGGTTCGTGTTCTATCCTCAAAATGATTCACTGTCCAAACGGTGGAACTGTGGTGCTTCTGTTTAATGAACCAGCCACGAACAACTTGCTTTATTCCATTCATACACATTCTTCTTCGTGCTTCACACTGCACTATACATCTAACAGTAACAATGCACCCTCTGCTGGCCTTAAGGAGGTACTGCTGGACTTATGCACTGCTGTGAACTCCATATAAACAACAAATACTTAAAGAACATAACAATATTAATAACTGTAAGCAATCTAATAATTTTTCTTTAGTTTTTAATTCAAAAAGTAGACGAGGTCACACAGTCCAGCAGATCCCTCTTCAGCCTCTGAGTGCCCTGTTTTTGCACCTTGATCATGTTTGCACTTTTTTATTTTTGTTAATTTATTTTACCTTTAAATGTGAACAGCAATGGCTTGTTTTAAGATTCACTAGGATTTAACTTAGGTGAAAACATTTTATATTTATTTTAATTAATTTTATTTTGTTTGTTAAAACTTTATTTTAAGATTGTGGCTTTCTGTAAGAAAGTAAATGCTTACAATAACACAAAGTAGTCATAATTTCAAAATTTCTGTCAACTTTTAACTTTTTTTTTTTTTTTTTTTTTTTTTTTTTTTCATAAACACGGTGGGCTTCTCTAGCAGTCCAACCACCGGGCTTAGCAAGTTTTCTCTGGGAAATCCTGAAGTGCAAAGAGGCACCAAAGCGATTGTGCTCAAAACACTTCCCAAGGTGGTCTGGGACACATTTGCTATCTGCTGTGTGAACAGCATGTGTTGCAATCATCTGTTTGGGCTGTGTTTTCTTTCTTTTTTTTTTTAATCACAAATTATTTGTAATCTGGAGTATAACTGGATCATCTCTAGAGCCAACTGGGGATGATGGGAGCCTCCCTGGGAACACTTCAGGATCCATTCGCAAAAACTAAGCTTCTCCTAAACCTTTTTGAAGTTATCGATTTCAATTACAGATTGAGTAGTGAGTTTCTCAAGTATTGCACCCTTTGACCATTTAGCGTAAATGTGATAGAGGTAATAATGCATGATATAGACAAGTGCAAACAGCAAACAGTGTGATCCGATCACCAGAAACACATATTAATAATAATAAAAATGGGTAATAATTAGGGATGTTCGATACCACTTTTTTCAGACCGATACCAAGTACGAGTACTCCATCTTCAGTACTCACCGATACCGATACTCAAACCGATACTTTTGACACAAAAAATTTAAAATAATGCAATAATGCTTCGCCTTGAGGTGTTTCAACAAATTACTAGTGGTAAATGAACAACATCGCACACCTCCTCTAGTAATTTTAGCATAGCAGAATTAGCATTCTGCAAAGTTCGGCTCGTTTACACTGATATAATTGAATTTCCACACCTGCAAAGTTTTGGTGAGACGCGCAGCGGTTCTCACAGATTCATTCTGCTCTGGATGTGACGCTCATGGAGAAGTCAATCTGCTGCAGTGCTCAGGCTCAGCGCCTGTTAGCCCCAGAGGAGACGAGGGCTTCTTCCTCGTTCATGTTGACTGGCAGCTTGCATCCCATTCGGTTGCACTACTGCCATCTGCTGGTGAGGACGCTTACTACGCGTGGGGTTTTCTTGCCTTGAGTATCGGTGACTGGTACCAGTAGCCTTCACGAGTACCCGATACTTTGAAATAAGGCCAGTATCGGCCCGATACCGATACCTGGTATCGGTACTCACACATCCCTAGTAATAATGGTCCCACTGACACACACACACACACACACACACACACACACACACCTGGAGACACCAGCTCCTCCAGATGTTTGCTAATGCTTATTATAAAATAAAATGGGCGGCACCACAGCCACATTTTTTGACCCGCCCCTGGGCAGTGTGTGCTGCTCATTCTAGAATTTAACAGCCTCTCCAATAAAGTGCTCATTTACTACACAATCATTTGAATGACGAAGAGTTTCGCAGCATCCTGGAAGACGTAGTAGAACAGAACTATCAGAGCCCTCACGGTCTGTGCTCTTTCTCTTTCACTCTGTGACTTGTCGGTGGCTGTTAGAGGTGTGCATAGCGCTGACCCAGAGGCTGTGTGGAGGTGGTTCACGGCAAAGCGTTGCCTTTGCAGATTGTTTGTGTACGGAGACCTAATGAGGTGCTCATCTTCCAGTGAACAGGGGTTTGATGAGTAAGAAATGCTGAGAAACAGTGTCAGCTGTTCATACTAAAGCTAAGAGTTAGCTTTTTGTGCAATATTCGAAAGAAAGCAGTAGTAGGTTTTGTACATGTTTTCATTTACAAGCAAAGTATCAAGATCACAGAAAAAAGAGCAAATTTAACTGTGGTCTTTAATTCATAACTGACCAATAACTACTTTGCAAAGTAAAACAATTCAATGCTCTTATTTAAATTGCATCTGTGAATACTGTAGGACAGAAAAGATGTATTTCTTTTAAAATCATTGTTGATCATTTTTTTTAATCTTGTTTTTCTTTTTTTCTTAAATGACTTTTTTCTTTCTTGTATACCTACACACACAGAAAGGCTTTACCTGTAGCTGACCTCACTGTGTGATAAACATATGGAAATATGACCAGCATATTGCTTGTGACATGTTTATTTTTATGCAGCAGGCATGTCATGTTTACAGTGTGTAAGAGAAAAAAAACCTGAATAATGAGCATTTCAGTGTTGACATTCGGTTCAGGCCCGTCACAATCATTTATTTGTTGCCAGACTGTGCTTGGTGGCAACAAATAATAATCATGGAACAGCTTTTTGCAAAACCAGGCTATAAATATGCACAATTCACTTTAGTAGGATTTGTTCTTTGCCATAAACAAACACCATTTTTGCTCTCAAATTATGACTAATTTGGTTGTGGTAGATTATTTCCACCAGACACCAGATTACAGCTTTGTGCTGCGACAATCATGCAGCAGCGCCTTGATTGATGGAATATAGCATATGCACAGTCGTATTATGGTGGTGACAGCTGGCACAGTTTGAGTAATTGCTTGCCTCTGTATCTTCTTTTATGCATAATTGGAGTATTTCATTGTCAACACGGTTTACTTTGCACCCTGTTTGAGTGTTTGTGTGTGCATGAAACAGGCTGGACATTTTCAGACATGTACGCTTTTGACAAAAGGGTGGATGTCTGCAGATGCAAAGACAGTATGTGTGGGTGGATGTACTGTTTAGTGGAAAAAAATATTGGGCCAACAGATTGTTGTGAGCTGCGACATCATAATTTAATGAAGCTATCTGCTGGCTGTTATATGTTGTTTCATTAATGATGTAATTCTAGAAATAATGCAATATTGAAACTGGGAACACATCTGTTTTCTGCATGTGCATGCAACTGCCTTATCTCTAATTAATCCAGTACATATGGACATAGAAAACTGTCCTTCATTGTAGCGAGTGAATGAATAATGCTCACCCAGTTGACGTCAGTGATTACTTTAACATAAATTGGATTCCTGAAACTTCACAATAATGCAGAAGACTTGCATTCCCACAATCCCGTGAGTAATGAATGTCCATTATGCCAGTATGAGCATATGAGTTGAGGCAAACAGAAATATGAAAATACATCAATTAGTATTCGCATGAAAAATGTGTGCATGCATGAGTGCATTGTTTGTTTTATTGTTTGACTAGCTGGCCACTGAAGCCGGGCACTAACAGCAGCAGCTATAATGAAACTTCACCTGTTTTGATTTCCTCTTTAAGCACCAATAGTGGCAGTGGCTGTGGAGGCTCCCCCTGCCTGATCGCCTCATTAAAGAGCCATAAAGCAGTTTGACAGTCACAGGATGCCAATCCATCACAGCTAGGCCACTTCTGATGGGGGGGAACCCTCTAGGGGAGGTGAGTTGCAGTGGCTGAGAGGAATGGGAAGAAAAAAACAGCCCGTGTCAAACTGAGCTGTCGTCTGGTGAGCCAAGATGCCAACACCCCTGAGGCGGCAGAGCTGGATCCGGATCCAGTAGCCGACTAACACGTCCCACAAACTCATGAGTGAGGCAATTAGCAGGAGCCCCTGTGGATAGCACAGTCCTCTCCCAATGATTTCTTTCACCCACCCTGGTCCCTCTCTCCTGTATCGTTCTTGTCTTTGCTTCCCCTAAAATTTTTTCGCTTGCAAGTTCAGCGACCACAATTTGGCCATCAACGCACGTCAGTGCAAAGGGGTTTTTCTTCACCAGTACAGTTCTGCAGCCTGTTGTTGTATATCGGGAATGCTCCTCATTATTGTAATTACCTCTGCAGGAAAGTAAAAAAAAAAAAAAAGAAAGAAAAAAAAGTCATTTGGGAACCTAATTAACAAACAGAGACTTAATCCATACAGCAGGAATTTCAGATGTTGTAATTAAATTGTCAGTCTCGTCAGTATGTGCAGTATATTCAGGCTTTTTGTTTGTTTGATTGTTTCGATATTTTTGTACGATAGACTTTTAAAAGGAGGTACAGTGGTTAGTAAAGTCACATTATAGTAAGAATTTCCCCAGTTTGAGGTTGCATTGTGCTTGGATCTCTGCACTGTTTGTTCTCATTCCGGGTGTTGGGGTTTCCTCTGGTTCTCCAGTTTCAGCTGAGATAAATAAATAAATAAATAAATAAATAAATAAAAACATTTAAATGCAGAACTAAACACAATAGACAGAATTACATGCAATATCACAAAAATTATGAATTGTTGGTTTTTCATGCACATGCACAGTGACAGCTGAAATTCTGGGATTGAATGAAAAAATAAGCAGATGGAAATTGTTTTGAGTGATGTGTGAACAAAAGCAACCCTGTCTCAACACTGATTCATTTTCTTTGACACTGTCTTCCAATCCAGACGGTGCTCATTTTGAAATGAATAATTAAGATGTTGTTTGTGTGAATGCTGTTCTTACATTTTGTGATAATCACAAATATCTTAATTCATCGTGAACAACTTACAAATCAAACTTTAATTTGAATGGTTATTACGTGGAAACCAGAGAAAATCTTCAGCATTGTAAAAAGTAGGATTGATTTTTTTTTTTTTTTTTTACATAAAAGGTCTTTGTTCTCACAAACATATGCATGCACACACTCACAAGCTCACATTTGTATATAAAAGTCCAATAGTCCTTAAATTCCATACATTGGATTGCAAACGATTTTGCCTTTTTACCTGGTAATAAATCTCACGCAAACATGTTGATAGCGGCTGTGGCTCAATGAAGCACAACAGAATGGCTTAAAAGATCATGATTGTGGGTTCAATTCCCCACCGTCATGTTCACAGAAAGAGGCTGAATCACAGGTTGCTCCCAAAAGTGAGCAAGCACTCTGCATGGCAGCTGTCAGCATCAGTGGTTGAGAGAATGGGTCAATATTACAGATCATGTGAAGCTCGAGTGCTGCATTACCCTGTATTAAATCAGATCAATTTGTTTAAACGTTTCAGTGAATGCAATCTTATATTGGAGCATGAATTAAGGAAATAGGCTATCCCAGGTTTTATTTGATATTCCAGTTTTGAAAAATGTGGCTTTCTGAAATATGCATTTCCTATATATATGTACATATATATATATATATGTGTGTGTGTGTGTGTGTGTGTGTGTGTGTGTGTGTGTGTGTGTGTGTGTGTGGTTTTAATACATATATATATATATATATATATATATATATATATATATATATATATATATATATATATACACACATATATATATATATATATATATTTTTTTTTTTTTTTTTTTTTTTTTTTTGAAACCATATTTGGTTTAGGTAGTCTTATCTATTCATACAATTCATACATTCAATAGACTGCTTTAGCCAACTGAGGACTGCAGTGTGCCGAAGCAGATCCCAGCTGATTTCACGAAAAGACAGAACATACTCTGGACGAGTCACCATAATTTCTGTTGCTGCAGTTTGCTACCCCAGAACCAGAGCCCATCTTAGGTTGGGATGATCTAAGATAGGGTCACACAGTACATGCTATAAATCATTTCCTGTGCACCACTGTGCATACTGTATAGTTCAGATCAGGGATCACCAACACGGTTCTCATGGGCACCAGGTCGCCTGGAGGGGCTACTTGAATTGCCCACAGGTCTGTTTTATAAATAGTATCAGTGACCAATGAATTATTTCTTAGAATTTAAAGGGGAGATATTATGCTATTTTTCAGTCATGTCATATAGGTCTCAGAAGCCCAAAAACATAGTATTTAAATTTTTTCGCCCTTTGTTAGGAGTTTCAGCGGTCTAAAAAGTCACTCTGAGAAGCCCTCCTCAGAACAGACTGTTTCTGAGCCTGCTTCCCGATAAGCACTTGAACACATCTGTCCACGCCCAACCTCACACACACACACACACGGTGGGGTCACAGTCAGGGGGAGGAGTTAAACCCACTTACAGAATTACTATTGCAACAACACATCATCAGTAGGATAAAACTAACCTGTCTCACAACGGTCTAAACCTAGCTCACGTTCCCTATTAGTGGGTGAACAATCCAACGCTTGGTGAATTCTGCTTCACAATGACAGGAATGATAGGATAAACGAACCAAACTCAAACCTAACCGTTTCAGCAGGCATTTTCACAAAATGTGGTGTAGCAAGACAGGGAAGAAACACAGTTTTCAAATATGAATATCATGATGAGGCTACAGCAACACATACTGCTATAAGAAACTCTTCACCAAGTGAAAAATGCATAATATGCCCCTTTACATTACTTGTGTTGGTAGTCTTTTTTAATAAGTTTTGATGTTTAGACCTGAAAAGAAAAGTAAATTAAAACCATAAATAGAAACACAAAAATAAAACAGTTTAATGTGCAACAACTGAAATCTAGTCGAGTTCAAATTTCAATATTGTATGCATGACTTTAATTTTGAGAGATTTCAGAGATCATCTGAGATGATGACGAGCAGAAGGTGGGTTTTACACTGAAGTAAATGACAGAAGAAAAGGAAAACTTTGTATTTTCACAGTGAGTGGGAACAATGTTTTTTTTTTATTTCTGTATAACAAGAGTATGTTTCATTTGTGGCGCTGTCAAAATGGTACAATGTGGAGAGACATTTCAGTATGTGACGCACCAGCTACCATGCTAACAACCCACCGGGGAGCACGATTCTAGGCGACGGACCAGTGGCCCTCAGTGCTGTTCTCTGATGAAAGTCCATTCATGTTGAGCAGAATGGATAGCAGACAGTGATGTTGGTGATATGTGTTATGCAACAGCGGCTGTTGTTACCTGATGCCTTTGCTAATGGAGGTGTTACAGTCTGAACAGGTGTGTCTAATCAATACAGAACTGCTCTACATTTTGTGAACGGTACAGTCACAAGCCCATACTACCTGGATAGAAACCAAATTAAAGAGTTCATGCAGTCCAAAGGTGAAGCTGTGTCATTACTGGGGGCACAGAGTGGAAACTTGACCTTTCATTTTTAACAAACATCACTGGAAGCTAAGCCTCTTGAACTGTGAGCTAGCTGCAAGACTGTTGGTGACAGGATTAGTACTATCAATGCTTTTAAAACTAAGATGGATATTTTCTCTCTGCATTTACAGTAAAAACATAAGTGTTACACCTTCCTGTTGTGCATTTGGTCTTTTGAGTAACAGTTGGAGAAAACTAATACTCTGTATTTATAGTTTGCGAGCAAGCTTTGTGACTTTGATTGACTTGAGTCATGTACATAATTTGTTTTCAATACTTCCCTACAAGTGGGCAGAGTGTGCATTGCTGAACAACTAAGTGAAACATTCAAATGGGAAGCTTGAAATTACTCATTCATTCATTTGTTTTCCAAGCCGCTTGTCCTTCTCAGTGTCGAGGGGGGCTGGAGCCAATCCCAGCTGCTTTGGGCGAGGGTGGAGCACACCTTGGACAGTTTGCCAGTCCTTGGCAGGGCTAATACATAGGGACAAACGTACATGCACACCCACATCCATACTCGGGGGCAATTTAGGGTCGCCATTTAACCGTGGGAGGAAGCCGGAATGCCTGTAGGGAGCCCACGCACACATGGGGAGAACATGCCAACTCCACACAAGAAAGGCCCTGAGCTCAGGCCAGTATTTGAACCCAGGACCTTTTTGCTGTTAGGCAAGAGCGCTAATCGCTGCTTGGAAATTTTACCACTACAAAATATTCTTCACTTGAAATCCTACTAGGTTGTGCCAAACCTATAGTGCATTATAGACACAGAGAAGTACTGCAATGTATTCACTGCAAATCTGAAGTTTGCCAACCTTCTTGGTTCAACCTATCTCTGTGAAGCTATGTTAACTGACATGAACTTCATCAAGAACAAGCACAACACAGTCACTGATTCGCATCTGCAAGACTCACACAGAGTTGCATTGTCAAGTTACAGATCACATTACAGTACACTGGTGAACACCATGCAGTTTTCTCAATGACAAAGGAAAACAATAAACAGATACCAGATGGTGTTACTGGCAACAGGCCAGAGCCTTAGCAAACCTATATTTTTCTGGAGTTGCTGAGGTTTCACAACTTTTAATGTGTATTTTCACAAAAACATTGGAGCAAACATGTTCATAAAGCGTGAAAGATATGATGATTCTTTTTTATGCTGCAGACTTAGAGAAGATGAGAAATGTTGCAAACAAAACTGTAAAACATTGCATGTTGTTGTATTTGGTTGTTCAAAATTACGCAGACATCTGAAATCTTGAGGCTAATGTCAAAATCACCACCACAGTAAAGATTTGATGCTAATGTGACTTTGCTAGAACTGAACGACTGATTACTAAGTCTCCTCTCATTAAAACAGTGAGACATCCTGTGGGGGAAAAAAAGACATCAGTGGTTTTTACTTTGTCATTGCTAAACTATGGAAGGAAGCTCATCCTGTGGTCCAGACTACCTCTGGGAGTCAGGTTTTGTCCCAAGGGCTGTATGTTTGACACATCTAGTTTTAGAGTTTTTGGTGTTACTAGCATATTTGTGAAAAGCTGGTGTCCAAACTGAGAAAAAAAAAAAAAAAAAAAAAAAAAAAAAAAAGCCCTTGGCTGTACCGCTAGTTCTCAAAAGTTCAATTTTCTAGGCTTTTTAAGCCAAAGAGCATTCTGGCTAATGTCTATGAAGATGCATGTAAAATCATTCTACTGAAGATATTCCTCATTATACATACTGTGAGACAATAGGGAGTCATTAAACCTGTGGCCAACGTGTTTAGTCTTGCTTGCTCTGCACCGACTGTTTACCTGCAATAATGTGGTCGGTCTGTGCTACCTGGTCAACGAATGCACTCCTGGGGGAAACCAGCATAGTTTTGCTATCATATCTTATTTCATTATCGACAGATTATATAGGTATCAGTTTGTGGAAAATGCTCTTAAAGCGCACATTAACTACATCATGAATTCTTGTCTTCCAACCAGCTGACCGCTGAGCTTCTTTTTTTTTTTTTCTTTCAAGCTTGTGATTTTAGATTTAATGAGCAGCTTGGGAAACCTTGCAGCTGCAGCTCAGAGGATTATTTTAAATGTGATATGTGGAAGTAAACACATCAGTTGTGCATATGAAGCAATAGAAATATGAACATTTTGGCTACATGAAGAATAACAAATTGCTCTAGTGGACACATTAGTTAGCATTCAGTTTTGTTGAACAAACATGCTCCTCATAAACAGTATACATGTGAAACAATGATCATGGTAGTGGAACATCACACTGATAACATTTCTTCAAGGATGCAATTTATACTTAACCCTCTCATACCTAAGGCATTTTTAAGCATCAACATCAATATAGTGATAAATTATAAACAGTCTATATCTAAATGGGCCTGCTGAGAAGAACTGTAACTCAAAATATACACCTTTGTGTGTGCTGGATGTAAAAGTAGTTATTTGTTGAAGTATTATTTTAAACTCAATCCCTGCCTTAGTCAGAATGCACAAATGCAAATCTTTACATGGATTTCCTGCAAGAAAAAAACAACAAGCATTGGCTACAATGCACCTTGGGTATAATAATAAAAGGGACAGCATAAAATACATCTGAAAGAACACACAGGAAAACACATCCCGGAAGAAAATATACATCAAATGATTATGGTTTGCCATGAATCTCCCTGTGTGATGTTCTATCGATGATTAGGTCTTGTTTTGAGAAAAGTTTCAAGCTGGCTCACTTCTGGTTGTTCTCCTTTATTTACATTTGAACATCCAGTTCATGGATGCATGCATGTCAGTTGGAATTTTAATCTTGTTGGCCAAGTATTTCGTAGACTTTAGGTCCATTATGTGGGGATGGTATCTATGTCTTGTTTACTAACTATCCTCTCTTTTCAGGTCTCATGCCACAGAACCCTCCATCTCTTCTCAGTGCTGATTACTGCTTCCCTCTCCTTGATTGTGTACAATTGTGTTTCATTCATCTCCCCACTCCCTGCCATATATGAATTGTAGTCTCTGTGTTCAGCTGCAGGTTCCTGCCATTCCCATCAAGTCCAACCTCATCTGCTCATTTTGTTCCTCAATTGCCTTGTCCCTTTGAACCTTTTCTGATTGGGCTGAACACATCTGCACCAAATGATGCCTGCCTGACTATTCTTCATCTGGCTGAACCACAGTCTCGTCACCCTTCAGTTGTCAATTTGACCACACACTTATCAATAACCCTGTTTTATCTATGAAACTCATATTAACTATAATAACACTAAGCTTAGTCTGTGAAACCCACATTTAATTAAATGCTAAATATCTCTGATTCATACTTCTGTTTATTTTTTTTTGGTCATATACCCACCCTTGCTTCTAAATAATGAGTAATTTATGAGTCAATATGAGTCCAGGTAACAATATAAATCCTTTCCTGACATTTTCACATCATTCTTGTGTCTGTGAGGGACAACACATGCACAAATCCAAATTTTAATGCATAAAGCTCTCTCTGCAGATTTAATGTAGTGAAAATTATGCATAGCCACTGTGTAAACTCTTCCTGTGATGTTAATTTTTTCCATTTTTTTGGGGAAAAAAATAAGTCTGCACAAATTCAGAGAAAAGGTTAGATTTGACATAAAAATGTCACAGAACCTGAGGGACAAGCGGTAAATAAGCCTTTTCTGCTTCTGCACACTGACACTGTATGATGGCAGACGGCTTGGAAAAACAAAGGGTGCCCTTTTTCCCCAGGCCTGCACATGCTGCGATATTAATAAGTGTCCTTCATCACTTCCCCCGGTGGGATCTTGTTAACCTATGCACTGCACCAAATCAATCTTGGGAAAAACAAACTATGTCACCACTTACCTGTTTTTGCTAAGCATATAGTCTTAAAGCCAGGGCTAATAGGTCTATAAGAGTAAGAAAAAATATCCCTGAGATGAAAAATGGAGCCAGTGCATGTTGAAGCAAGTTAGTTTGTGAAATTATTATAAGAATGCTCCAATGCCATACACCAATATATCATATGGGAAATTGTAAGAAACTATGAGCAGAGGATGAAAATGGCTTTGCTTCTCTTCACCATGTGTGGCGGAGAAAGGAAACACTCCAGGCTCTACTACAACTACTGAATGTTGTAAGACATGGAGGGTGCTCCTCTTTTGAAGATTCCTGCTGGAGGTGAACCTAGGCAAAGGGTCAGGAACAGTACCATTCTTTTAGAAGTGAAAAAGAAATTATTAAAACTTTCATGGCCCTCAGGGCTACAGTCATGCTGACTGCACTGAAATACTGCAGTGAAAGTGGAAATGTGGACTTGACCTTAATAATAATAATAATAATAATAATAATAATAATAATAATAATAATAATAATGACGATAACAATAATAATGATAATAAAAATAATAATTCTAGACTTACTAAAACATACAGAATAAAAAAATAAATAAAATATACAAAAAAAAAAAAAAATATATATATATATATATATATTAGGGATGTGCGAGTACCGATACCAGGTATCGGTATCGGGCCGATACTGGCCTTATTTCAAAGTATCGGGTACTCGTGAAGGCTACCGATGCCAGCCGCCGATACTCACGGCAAGAAAACCCCACGCGTAGTAAGCCCTCCTCACCAGCAGTTGGCAGTAGTGCAACCAAATGGGATGCAAGCTGCCGACAAACATGAAAGAGGAAGAAGCTCCTCTCTGGAGCGCTGACAGGCGCAGGGCTGCATGCAGCGGGCTGACTTCTCCATGAGTCTCATCCAGAGCAGAGACAACAGGATGAACCCAGAACGGCTGCTCGTCTCACCAGAACTCCGCCGGTGTGGAAATTCTTTTATTTAAGTGAAAACGAGCCGAGCTTTGCAGAATGCAAACTCTGCAATGCTAAAATTGCTAAAGGAGGTGCGCGATGTTGTTCATTTACCACTAGTAATTTGTTTAAACACCTCAGGGCGAAGCTTGTGGACGAGAGTCTGACGCTGTTGTGCTGGAAGAAAGAAAACTCCGGCAGCAACTCGACGGCAAACTCTGCAGAAGACCGAGAAACTGAAGAGCAGAGATCCGAGAGCAGCACAAATAACACGAGCAACTCTTTAAACTTCTATCTTTGACTTTAGTTCATAAAAAATCATTAAAATTAGTACATTTAAAAACCTTAGTTATGTAAAGTGGAAAACTGTTTTATCTTGCACTTAATTTCATTTAAATAAGTGTAAACTCAGAGTTGTTTGTTTTATTTTTCAGACTATTATTTTGGACTTAAACATAGTGGCTGGGCTGCCTTTTTATTAGAAATAAAATTCATTTTCAAAAATAATCTGTCATTGCATTATTTAAAATTTTATGTATATACAGTATCGGTATGCGAGTATCGGTATCGGTGAGTACTGAAGATGAAGTACTCGTACTTGGTATCGGTCTGAAAAAAAGTGGTATCGCACATCCCTAATATATATATATATATATATATATATATATATATATATATATATATATATATATATATATATACACACACACATTTTTTTTGTTTTTTTTTTGTTTTGTTTTGGGCAGCTGTGACTAGATTTGGGGGGGGGGGGGGTTGTCTTTCAATCCAAAGGTTGCAAGTTCGATTCTGTATCTGTCCACATATCAAAGTGTCTGTAACGGAACAATGTGACCTGCACAGTGGGGCAGTGGTTAGCACTCTCACCTCACAGCAATATAGTCATGATTCAAATACTGGCTCGGGCCATCCTGTATGGCAGTTGCACGTTCTCCTTCTGTACATATAGGTTTCCTCTGCATTCTAAAATGACAACTACTTCTCAATTAATGAAATTACCTGGGGCATAATACAACAATAATAATAATAATAATGATACACAATTTTGACCAAATGATAGGAGGGACGACTTAAGCAAAAAAGTATTTCTGAATGCTTCATTTTTCTTGCCTGTGTCACCATGCAAATGTGATTCAAACAGCATTGGGGGAACTGTATTGTGAGAGTATCCCACAAAACCCACAGATGGCAACATGTCTGAAGCGCAATCAAAGTCTAAGTGCCCGCCTGAGGGCCTATGAGTTGCCCCCAAACTGAGGAAGTCAGGTAATGTGTGGCTCAAGAGAAACCACAAGAAGAGAAGCAAACACACTCTATTGTTATGAAGCCACTGAGTGCATTGTATACTCTCAGAAAGGGAGCTAATGAAATTGTAAAAAAAAAAAAAAAAAAGTATTTAAATATGTCTTCTCCGCCTATATATGTATGTGTATATATATATATACATACACACACACACACACGCATATATATATATATATATATATATATATATATATATATATATATATATATATATATAGATGTGTGTGTATGTATGAGAAATATCTCTAAAGTCAGAAAAAATGCTGTAATAGTCTTGCCTGGAATTGATCGTTCATGGTTTTATTTCATCATGTATGGAATTCTCTTTTTACTTGTAACATGGCTGTTCTTAACAAACTTCAAATGGTACAAAACTCTGCAGCCAGACTACTGACAGGTCCACCCTGAGCATCCCACATTACCACTGTTCTGCCTAGTCTTCATTGGCTTCCTGTCAAGTTTTGGATTGATTTTAAAATCTTATTTCTGACATTCCAAGCATTGCATGGTGAGGCCCTCCAGTACCTTACAGACTTGTGCCCTTAAGGCCCGTCCATGCTTCACATGTACGCGTTTCCGCGTCCGCTTTGGAAGGTCCGCGCACCACCGATGCGGACGCGCTTTCCCCCATACTACATTTTGAGCTCAGCTGTGCGCGCCCATGCAGGCGCGGTAATCCATGCAGCCTCGAGAAGCTTTTCCGGCACTACAGACTGTTTAACTGCTCCTTTATTACGGTTTATTTAGAGAAAATGAAGCACATACATTGTCAGTACATTATCATTAAGTATTAAAGTTTTTTCCTGTTTCTGAAACGCGGGGGCAGCGCCGGAACGATCACTTCTGTCTGCAGACCTTCTCCTCCTCCAGACAGAGTCTGCTCTCTCTTTCCACGAGTTTTTCACTCTTTCGGTGTCTTTAAGTGGAGCCATCAGGCTGGAGCTCCGTCTACTTTCACTTTTACCGTCCTGTTTTGTTTGCTATGGCGCTCTGGTGCATGCGTACACTTCTGCGACCTGCGTGCAATGCGCAACGCCGTCTCAAAATCTGGCTGCTGCGCAGACGTCCACGGATCGGTCCGCGCAGACCCTGGCGGACAGGAATTCATGACGATTTTTACGTCACGCGGACCAACGCGCAACGCGCACCCACGCGGACATGTGAAGCATGGACGGGCCTTTACTCCTCACATCGAACCCTTCGGTCTTCAGGCCAGAAACTCCTGAAGTCCGTATGATATCCCGGGAAGAACCATCCTGTCTGGCTGTTGCCCCCAGACCATTTGCCCTTGTCTCTCTGTATGTCTCTGAGGACTCTTTCAAAAAGGATTTGAAGACTCTTTTATGTAGGGAAGGTTTTACCTGAATGTTTCACCAGAGAAATCGATGACATGTTTAACAAACAGCATATTTGTTTATTACGTTGTTTTGTACAACGCTTTGTGATTTGTATCTGTGAAAAGCACATTACTCCTGGCACATTTTTTTAAAGGACCTATATCATGCAAAATCCACTTTTTTAAGGTTTTAGACATGCCACAAAGTTGATTTCCCTTTAAAACCACCCCCAAAATGTTATTTGCCTTCATCCACACATGTCTGAGTAATCTTTTTCAGTCTGCTGCTCTCTACAGCAGCCTCTCCCTTCGGGTAGAAAACAGCTCGTTTGAAATTCTTCAAACCTAAGTACGTCACAAAGGTTGAACTCCTCCCCACCACTCTTCTCCCACCCCACCCCCGCGCAGACAACACGCCCACCCTCCTCTGACCAGCACGCAGCTGATTCGCATTTTTCACTGAGGAGACCCCCCCACCCCTCCCCTGCAGGCCCTCGGCAATCACTGTTGCCACTTTTTATATCTCCGATTACGGAGATAAACTTTAACCATCGTCTGAAAGCCACAATCAAGCAAGAGCAAGAGTCTGAAGAGTCTGCGCTTGGTGAGTTTCCAACAGGAAAAGACGTTTTCGCGTGTCTTTGCGTGTAGAGAAGCTAAAGCTAAAGAGCTAAAGTTAACCCTTACGGAAGCTAAAGCATGACGTATTTGTTTTGAAGCTCCGATTGGTTGAAGTACGCTGTCAGTTAAAGTCCACAGGGGGAGAGGCGGGATTTTCAGTGAACCAGAGCGTTTTCTCTTCCGGGTTTCAGAATTAGCCCCCGAAAATCTTTTATTTCAGACAAAATGACTTTTCCTTAGCGCCAAAAATACACTATTACCATGTTAATGCCAATAATGGGGTTTGGACTAGCTAAAAAAGCATGATACAGGCCCTTTAAATTTATTTGGCCTTTATCTATATACGAGGGTGGACCCAAAAGAATCCGGAATTTGACTGTAACTTTTTATTTCTGACATTTCAAAAAAAAAACATCACTGTCGCCTTCAAAATAGTCTCCATCCGCATTAATGCAGCGCTCCAGTCGTGTCTCCCACTTCACGAATGCGTCGTCAGACCCGTGCGTAATTGTGCCATTTTTTGCCGGCTGCGATTTTTCTGTCACCTTCTTCACATCTGCAAACCGCTGTCCCTTCAGCTCCTTCTTCAACTTGGGGAACAAGAAAAAGTCACTCGAGGCTACATCTGGCAAATTAGGCGGATCGGGGAGGAGATTCATCCCATTCTTCGCCAGAAACTGCGTGACGCGCAGCGCCGTGTCCGCTGGCGCACTGTCGTGGTGGATCAACCGGGCTCCACTCCGCCACTACGCGGGTCGCTTCCTCCTCACATCCTCACGGAGCCGTCTGAGGACTTCCATGTACTAGTCCTGATTTACAGTCTGACCTGGAGGGACAAACTCGCTGTGGACGATACCCTGGACAGTGGAGAAGCAGCTCAGCATTGTTTTCACGGCTGAGCGGACCTGACGCGCCGACATCTGGCCCTTCTTAAACCACCCGAACCACTCATAGACCCGAGTCTTCCCCAGAGCATCATCCTTGTAGGCTTGCTGCAACAAGGTGAGTGTTTCTGCTGCTGTTTTTTCCCAGCAAAAAGCAGAATTTAATGTTTGCGCGCTGCTCTGGCTTCCCAGTCAATGTCGCCATTTTGGAAAAAAATGCAGACCGCCGCTGCACTCTGTTACTATAAATAGTGCCTGACAGGCGTCAGTGTCACTCTCGGAGCTCAGATTTCTCACAGATGTGCATGAGGCTTACCTGCAGCACATCTGACGGCCAGAAGTCGGAACTCATTATTATTATTGTTTTCTGACCAAATTCTGGTTTCTTTTGGGTACCCCCTCGTATGTGGGCCCCATTGAGACCCAGGGTCTAATTTTCAAGGGGGTCCTGTTGTTATCAGCAAACACAACATTACAAACAAACAATGCTAAAAATACCTTAAAAGGAATAACATAAAACAGTTGATAATGGATTCATTGATTAAAAAAAAGGCACCAATACCTGGTTTTACAAACAGGTAAAAGTAAAGGAAATAGACAAAACAGTGTCTATCACTCTTGACCCACAATGAGAAGGCAAAGCTTCAGTTGGACCATCAGGATTTTCAATAGTTCAATATAGTTATCGGTTCTTCAATGCCTCAATTATTTAATATCACTTAAAGCGATACTTCAACATTTTGGCAAATTGGCCCATCTCGGGCAATTCGGTAGTCATTTAGAACAGCATACTTACTTTTTTTGTGAGGGCGAGCTGTTGTTTATTCAGCGGTGAGTCTGAGGAGAGCTTCACGGCGGACATAATGGAAGTGGACGGTACAGTTGCTTCCCTCGTCAAACTCATCAAATACACAATCCAACAACCCCAAAACACACTTTGGTGGACACGTTATAATCCCCACATTCACTACGCTGTGAAATATTAATGCAAAATTACGAGATTGAGCGTTTTTTTGCGAAGATTGCTAAGACGGAACTACTTACTAAACATGGCGTCTGGGCGTAGTGATCTCAAAAGAAAAAGTAGTTCTCAATATTTGCTTCAATGTCGTAATGCTACAATATTATTTGTTGGTGTTTCACAGCGTAGTGAATGTGCGGATTATAACGTGTCCACCAAAGTGTGTTTTGGGGTTGTTGGATTGTGTATTTGATGAGTTTGACGAGGGAAGCAACTGTACCGTCCACTTCCATTATGTCCGCCGTGAAGCTCTCCTCAGACGCACCGCTGAATAAACAACAGCTCGCCCTCACAAAAAAAGTAAGTATGCTGTTCTAAATGACTACCGAATTGCCCTAGATGGGCCAATTTGCCAAAATGTTGAAGTATCGCTTTAAGAAAAGAATGCAAAGTTATCTTGTGATAGACCGATGACCTGTCCACAGTCTAATCTGTGCAAGCTGGGAAAGTCTTACACTTGCTTTGAACCCAACTTGGATGAATTAGGCATCGAAAATAGATGACTGTTCTACCAAATGTTGGTGTACACCAGGGTGTCAAAGGTATTTTAGTTAAGGGGCCACAAATAGCTATATTTAATTCTGAGTGGCCATGACCAGCAAAACAGTGCTATGAGAACCTTCAAATTTAAACTTTACAGTGATTATTTGTTGTAGCACTGAATATACACTATGAAAATGCCCATATTTCCACACTTACAAACAATTACTGGGAAACGTCATTACAATCTCAACATAAAGTCAATTTTAATAATCCCTTCTGGCACAAAATACAGTGAAAGGTTCAAGAAACTTTTTACAACTCGTCCTGACAGCATTTGCTAGTGAGTTTGGCCTGAGGGATTTGAGAGTCTTGCAAGCCTGTTTTGGTCCACAGGCCTTATGTTTGACACCTATGGTGAACACTGACTAGACAACTTGCTGTTCAAAAACACTGAAACGAGCAGCATAAAACAAAGTGTCTCCAAGAAATTGATATACGAAAATTACCTCACATACTGTGTACAACTTGATTACTAAGCTCAAGCAGCACTCATGACCTTAAGCAGATTAGATGGAATAAATTCATTTCAGTAGTGAGTGTACTTCCATTTAACGGCGCATAAATCTCCTTGTAAAAATGCAGCTTACCTTGGGTCATCGCACCAAGCTTCGTGGCAAGAGGTCTAACCAAATCAGTGATTAAAAAGAAAAAAAAAAGGAAGAAAGGCAGAAACAGACAGGATGGGGGAGGGGGAGAAAAAGAGAGAGAGAAAGTAGGAGGGGGATTGCTTCCTTCTGAATGGACGCAATGTGATATCTGTGATATATTCATCAATACTGCTGAAACCATGCTAGCAATGCCACAGATAGTTTAGCTGTTCTATTCTTGGCAAAGCAGATAGTGCCCTTCTTGTTAAATTCATCTGTCAATTCTGTTGGAGGAGGAGATAAGAAGTGGAGCGACCCCCACATGGAGCCAGTCGAAGCCTTATTGATCACCCTTGCCTTCATTTCAGCAGGATGGCTAAAAATGATTAGGGCTCCGGAACTGAAGTTAATTCTCAGGGATTGGCTCTCTATAACAAGAGTGTGACATAATCAATGCAAATGATCTCACACCCTTGTGCCATCAAATCCAGCTCCTCTCATAGGCAGAAGCTTAATCAAGGACTATCTGTCATTGTTTAAGATTGGCATTATACTTGTCATTAAAGACCTTACACATTGTACAAATATTCTGCACTGGGCTATTCACTGACAGAACAGTGGTAACTGTAAGGCACAACAGCAATTGAGGTTTTAATGTTGTTTTTCACAAATAAAAGTGTGTTGTCAAGTTCCTTCCAAATATATTTTTATTGGAGTTTTCACAAAATAATGGAAATATTTCTCAAAAAAAGTTCTAAATGTACATTTTTCCCAAAAAGAAAAAAAAAGAAAGAAAAAACTATACATATACATGTACATACATACATACATACATAAAATAAAACAACAAAATAGATTAAAAAAAAAATGAAATTTGAAAAAAAAAATGAAATAAATACTGTGAAATACCACAATATGCATCAGCAAAATATTAAATGCAATCTTGGATTGAATTCAAACATGATTTGAAAAGCTTTACTTTTTAAAGAGAATAGCAGAAGAGAAAAAAACATATGTATATATACAGACACACATATATATATACATACATGCATACATATATACATATATACATATACATATACATATACATATACATATACATATACATATACATATACATATACATATACACATAAATACATATTCAAGTTATCCAAGAGCATTATAATTGGTGTCCATATGACACAGCACTTTAACTATAATAAGAGAAAGGAAAAAACATAAAAAAGAACATGGTCTTCGAGATAGAAAAATAAATAATAATTATCAGGTCAGCAAATGGTCAGTTTTAAAGTTTTAGATAAAATGAAATTGTAAAATAATAACAAAAAGTATCTTGCCTACGATGGGATATTACAAAATTGCAGTGTGTTGTCAAGTTAAATCAGCTTTCAGATAAATCAATGAAATGACAGGGATTCTGGAAGACACACCAATTTTTTCATCTTCTACAGTGGGTTGTCTGACTACATGATCCCAGAGGATTCAAGCTAACATGAAGGGGCCAAAATTCAATTTGGACGTCTCAAAGGAAACCTTCATTTAATACTGTGAAATTGCCAGTTGTTTCATTATAGAAGCTCCTGCTAGATATTTGGTGAGAGAGGTTGTGTCTACTAGTGTCTGGTATCTTTTTACTGTGCTGGCAAACAAAAGACAAAAGAGAAGGTCTGCAGTCTTTCTAGGAGTCACTCTGGGGAAAGTCCAGGTAAAAAACAGTTAACAATCACTTCTCGATACCAACTGTGTCCAAAGTAGGGTTGCAGCAAGCTGGAGCCTGTCCAAGTTGGCATTTGGCAACAACCAGAATGCACAATGGCTAGTGTAAAAACAGGTTGTCAAACATGAGGCCCATGTGTAAACATATAAGCAGTGCATTAACGTGCCCAGCCCTTTACATATATATTTATATAATATAATATATATATATATAATATTATAATATATATTATATATATATATATATATATATATATATATATATATATATATATATATATATATATATATAATATATATATATATATAAAGGCTGTGACTTTAACGCGTTAGTTACGATTAATTAATTACAGAAATTTTAACGCGATAAAAAAATTATCGCAAATTGTCGCGGAACGTTTGTCACCGGACGAGTTTCACCCGGACATATTTCGCTGTGACACAACAACGGAACAGCTCCCGACTTGGTGAGTTTCTCGTTAAATCTGGCAACTTTCCAAAGCCTCCTGGCGACTTTTTTTTTGTCAAAAGCGACTAGCAACAAATTTAACGACTTTTTCTGGTGCTCTGGAGACGTGACAGGACGTCTCGTTCTGCAGCTGCTGTCCTCAATGAGCTGCGGGTGCTGCGTGAGCCCCTCCCCCGTCCCAAAGCACTCACAGGCGGCCAGTCTCACACAGCGCTCCCTGCTGCAGTCAGAGCAGAGAGGAGACCCACACCACTCCTCCACACTTCAAATGAATCGCGTGTGCGCAAATACGCCACTGCTCACTTGCTGACAAACCAAGAATAAACAGAAGAAAATTCATTTGCAGTTCTAAACATATTTAGGGTGTTTTTTTAACTCACATTTTGCTTCTCCCATGACGTTATTCCTCTCTCCTACAGCGCCCATTACAATTACATGCAAATTGCAAATTAGGTAACGACCTCATCTAGCGACTTCTGGCGACTTTTAGGACAGCCAGTAGTGACTTTCCTTACTGGGGAGTTGGCAACACTGCTCCTGACGACAGCGCACTACTTGGTCTCATGCACAGACAATTTAGATTTAAAAAGCCAGCGGATGGCAGCGTGGATAAAACCAAAGCTGTATGCACATTGTGCAGCAAAGAATTTGCATACCAGTGCAGCACATCGAGCCGGCTATATCAACTGAATGCTAAGCATGTCGCAGCAGCGACCAACACGCAAGCCTGGCATACAGCTAGAGTTGAAGAGGACGTCACTCCGACTACTTCAAGGAACCTCGTCCAGCCCAACAAAAGTTGCACTAATCAATGTGTATTGGTTTATTTGTCTTGGTTAAATTCCTCCTTCCTTGCTGAAAAAATGAACAGTGTTTTGTTGCTTAAGCTCATGTATCACTATATTGATTCACTATACCAAAATCCATTTGAAAAAGAAAGGTTCTCACTGATCTCGGGTCAAATATCGATATGCGATTAATTGAGATTAATTAATTACAAAGGCCCTAATTAATTAGATTAATTTTTTAATCGAGTCCCACCCCTAATATATATATATATATATATATATATATATATATATATATATATATATATATATATATATATATATATATATATATATATATATATATCTACTGGAACAAACAGGACGACAGGTCCTACTAGATTGGGCACCAAGCCCTATTAACAGAGCTCAACACGAGAGCAGCTGACCTGAGGGAGAAGATCATGACGTCCTGGGGGAACCCAACACCCTCCTGTCTGCTAAGGCTAAGTAATGAAATCGGAATCTCTACTGGAAGATGTGAACACAGCACTGCTAACTATCCCTACCAGCACCATCACTGAGACCAATCAGCTGATATATGCAACAGCGACAGTCATCCTAGAGATGCTTGGCTACAAGATGAACAGCATGAGTAGCCGGAGTGACCAAGAACCTCCATGGAAAAGAAGGCTAGAGGCAAAAATCATGGCAACACGGAGAGAAGTCAGCTTCCTCACAGAACTAAGCAGAGGAGTGAATCTCAAGAAAGAACTGACCAAGAAATACAGAAAGCTGTCAATAACTGAGGCACTGGAGACTGCTAAGCAAAGACTCACAGCCCTAGCTACCCGCCTAAAGAGATACACAAGAGAAGTGGAGACCAGGAGAATAAACAGGGTGTCCTCCAACAATTCAGCTAAGGTCTACTCTGAGTGGCAGGGTAGTAAGACTACAGCAGACCCACCCAGGGCTGAGACTGAGCAATACTGGAAGAGTATCTGGGAAAAAGAAGTGCCACACAACACCAATGTCCAATGGCTGGCAGGATTGCAGGCAGAGCACAGCAACCTCCCAGAACAAAACCCAGTAGTAATTACAACAGCAGATGTACAGGCAAGAATGGCGAAAATGAAGAGCTGGACAGCTCCAGGGCCCGACAAGATTCACACCTACTGGCTTAAGAAGCTAACTGCACTCCATGAATGCCTTGCAGCACAAATGAACCAGCTGCTAATATCAGGGACCCACCCAGAGTGGTTTACCCAAGGTCGGACAGTCCTCATCATGAAGGACACCCAGAAGGGAACAATACCATCAAACTACCGGCTGATAACCTGCCTCAGAACCACATGGAAACTCCTATCAGGCATCATAGCAGCCAAGATAGGCACATGGATCAGTACATGAGTAAAGCACAAAAAGGGATTGGCAATAACACCAGGAGGGGCCAAACACCAGCTACTGGTTGACAGGGCACGCCCAAGACTGCAAGGTCCGCAGCACCAACCTGTGCACTGCCTGGATTGATTACAAGAAAGCCTATGACTCAATGCCACACACGTGGATACTGAAATGCTTGAAACTGTACAACATCAACAGGACTCTAAGGAGCTTCATTCACAACTCAATGGGGCTGTGGAAGACAAGTCTAGAGGTCAGCTCAAAGCCAGTGGTACAGGTGAGCATCAAATGTGGCATATACCAAAGTGATGCCCTCTCCCCCCTGCTGTTCTGCATAGGCCTGAACCCCCTCAGCCAGATCACTACCAAGAGGGACTTTGGATACCGGTTCAAGATCGGAACAACTATCAGCCACCTCCTCTACATGGATGACATCAAACTGTATGCCAAGAATGAGCGTGACATCGACTTCCTGATTCACCTCACCAGGATATACAGCAATGACATTGGGATGTCATTCGAACTAGATAAGTGTGGACAAATGGTATCTAAAAGAGGGAAGGTGATCACAACTGAAGGAGTTGAATTACCTGAAGGGAACATAACAGATGTGCAGGACAGCTACAAGTACCTGGGGAACCCACAGGTAAATGGTAAACATGAGGAGGCAGCTCGAAATTCAGCCACAGCCAAATACCTACAGAGAGTAAGGCCTGATTCACACATACGTGGTCACTGCGCGGGCGTGGGGCAGACGCGTAGACCGCACAGGCGCTGGAGCGGCGTGTTCAGGCGTCCCTTTCTCACCAGCACGGTCTGCGTGAGCGGGTTGTCCGTGGCAATGGGCTACTAGTGTAATATGTTTGAAGTAATTCCAGAGGCGTTTCGGGAGCAAAAGGATGTTTATTCCCAAGAACAGGCATCCAGAAACGTGCATCAGCATCGGGAGTCAAAAACACACAACACAATGCGGCTTCCGTAGCTCCGGCATAGACTTAAAGATATAGATCTCTAGATATGTGTATCTAGACACGCGCACTCCTCTTAACTGCGCCGAATAGTAAATTCAAATGGAACATATATCTGCATATATGACAAGTACGACCTGTCTTCATTGTTTTCAATGGGACCCCTCTCCAAGCCGCGCGGAAAAATAGACGGACCAGAACACTGGCAAAAGCCTCTTGTGTAGACCAGTTTGTGGGCAGACATGCGCTCAATACATGCATAGAAAGCCTAGCTGACACGAGATGTGTGTTTATGCCATTGGTTTCAACGGGACACCGCGCACAGCCCGCTCAAGTCCGCGCCGAAAAATAGACTTGATTTCTATTTAGAAACTGCCGCGCGGATTTGAACGGGCCATGCCCCGCGCGTCCCCGTGCGTGCAGTGTGAAAGGACTGATCTGTTTGCATGCAGTTCTGACTTTTCCGCGCAGACACTGTGCAAACCTGGACAGATCCACGCCCGCACAGCCGCGTATGTGTGATTGAGGCCTCAGACAGGTCCTGAAGAGCCAGCAGAATGCCAAAAATAAGATCCAGGCCATAAACACCTATGTCCTACCAGTAATCAGATACCCTGCTAGCATAATATCCTGGACACTGGAAGAAATGCAAGCCACTGATATAAAGACAAGAAAGCTCCTTACAGTGCATGGAGGGTTCCACTCTAAGTCCAGCATACTAAGGCTATACACCAAGAGAAAGGAGGGAGGCCAAGGACTAGTGAGTGTCAGAGCCACTATCCAGGAGGAAACCACAAGCCTCCACGAGTATATCAAGAAGATGGCCCCCAGTGATGATCTGCTAAGTGAATGCCTCAGACATGAAAAGCCCAGTAAATAGGAGCCAGAGGAGCTATCATGGACAGACAAAGCCCTGCATGGCATGTACCACCGACAAATTGAAGAAGTGGCTGACATTGGAAAAACATACCAGTGGCTGGAAAAGGCTGGACTGAAGGACAGCACAGAGGCACTAATCATGGCGGCACAAGAACAGGCCCTTAACACAAGACCAATAGAGGCCCGGATCTACCACACCAAACAAGACCCCAGGTGCAGACTGTGCAAAGAAGCCCCAGAGACAGTACAACATATCACAGCAGGATGTGAGATGCTGGCAGGCAAGGCATACATGGAACAGCACAACCAAGTAGTGGGCATAGTGTACAGGAACATATGTACCGAGTATGGACTGGAGGTCCCAGGGTCAAGATGAGAGACACCTCCAAAGGTGATCCAGAACAATCGAGCCAAGATCCTGTGGGACTTCCAGATCCAGACTGACAAGCAGGTGATGGCCAATCAACCTGACATAGTGGTGGTGGATAAACAGCAGAAGACAGCTGTGGTGATAGATGGAGCAATCCCAAGTGACAGCAACATCAGGAAAAAGGAGCACGAGAAGCTGGAGGAATACCAAGGGTACAAAAAGGAGTACGAGAAGCTGGAGAAATACCAAGGGTTGAGGGAAGAGATAGAGAGAGGGCATGAAGGCAACAGTGATACCAGTAGTGATTGGGACACGGGAAGCAGTAACCCCCAAGCTGGGAGGATGGCTCCAGCAGATACCAGGAACAACATCTGAGATCTCTGTTCAAAAGAGCGCAATCCTAGGAACAGCTAAGATCCTGCGCAGAACCCTCAAGCTCCCAGGCCTCTGGTGGAGGACCCGAGCTTGAAGGAGACAGACACAATACTGTGTCTGTCTCCGGGGTGGCGAGAACACAGTTTATACATATGTGTGTGTGTGTGTATATATATATATATATATATATATATATATATATATATATATATATATATATATGTGTATACAGTATGTATATATATATATACATTCAAGGTTTCAGTCAATACATTTAATGCATTCAATGCATAAGATTAGATAGATAGATAGATAGATAGATAGATAGATAGATAGATAGATAGATAGATAGATAGATAGATAGATAGATAGATAGAAGATCGATAGATAGATAGATAGGATAGATAGATAGATAGATATTACATCAATGGACAGAGGACAAAAATCAATAATTACCATTAGCAGCACTCACCAGGTTGTTGACCTCAAAGACATTCTCTCTCAAAACAAAATTTAAATTCTGGAAGCGCTTACAATTGGAACAATATAATGGCTTGGAGGAGGTAAGTAAGGTGCATTGGGCAAAATGGCCAGGGAAAATTCAACAAAATCAGCTACACCAACGCTAGGTCCAGCGTGAATTGCTCTCGCTACCAACCCCAGAGAACAACTGTTAAAATTCAAAACAAAGGTCAAGAAGATGATGACCTCTTGTTCTTTTTTGCTGGTTGCAACCAAACAGTAAGGGAAATTGACAAGTAGTTGCCTATTTAAATGCAGCACGTAGTTTGAACAAGATAATGTAATCTAAACAAATGCAAGGATAAATATTGAACTAATCTAATTAAAACTTGAAACCCAATTCACGCTCACACACAAACCATTTAATGCATTGCTTTATTAATATTGAATCTCAGGGATTTGTATTTGATTGTGAAAAGAATGAGGAGGAGTTAATACTAATATATTAATGTACAACACACATTGTGATTCATACCATGTTAAAAGGTTTCTTTTTATTAAGACAGCATCAGTTTTTAAAGCACTTAACAAAGAAGCTGCTGTTATTGTGATGAGAGACATTTGTTTGCATTCATAAGCATCTTTTTTCTATGTATAATCCACCTTGGATCTTTGGATCTTTTATGAATCTCTTCTCCCACTGTGCTTGTTCCCAAAAGCTTTGACTTTGGGACACATCATCTCTTCACCTATTTATTTTTTCATTAATTCGTTCATTCATTCATGACTTTTTTAAGCCAAATTTTTTAAATTTTAAGCCAATTTCTTTTCCTCGACCAATGCTTCCAATTCCATTGCAGTGTTTTTTATTTTGTGAATATTCAACACCGCTCCAGTCACTCTATGGTGAATAAAAAGGAATATGGAAATAGTACCAATCAGTCTGGTGCAAACAAGAGCTTCTACCCATAGACCCTCATTTACATAATCCTGATTGTGCCTAATGTTACTTATGGTGTTCTTCCACCTGAAAAATGAATGCAAACTGATATTGCAATGTACTTGCATGAGCATGCAATTTAGTAGATTTTACATATGACATAAGTAAATAGGACCCAATGTGGACATCCAGATCAAAAGTGGTACAGTCTTTTATCATCTTGTACTTCATGATTACTGCCAGTTGTGATTTAATGAAAATAAAAAAATTAATTCATCGAAATTGTTGCAGTTCTCTGTAGATTTTTTTTCTTTTTCTCTCATCACTCCTACTCTTGCTCTTATTTTAACTGTCTTTCTCTTTTGTGTGTGATCTGTTTGGTTTGCCAATCTCCTAGCTTCTTACCATCATGTTGTTCCCAACCTAACTGCCCTATTTTCCCACCAGTTGCATCATGGCGGACCCTGACCAATTTCATGCCTCAGGCAAGACTTTAACTGGTGTCCCTTGCTTCCTGACCAATTTCACCACCAATCATTTTCCACAAACACTCCAACAGAAATCAACACAGCTTTATTTTCTGTAAAAATCTTCTGAGTTTCTTGACAAACAATTGTCATTGGGTTTTCCCTCAAATTATTTTAGGTGTTTCTATTTTGAGGCACTTTTTAATTGTGATTGGGACTTCAGGAGTCAGGAGTAACTAACAACACCCCTGGCAGTGACCATGTGGAGCAAAGTCACTGTGTGCAGATAGATTATGCAAGTGTTTAACATCTGTTTATTTTTTTTTTCCGATGTCCAACACTCCATATTAATTTGCTGCATGTTTTTTTCAATTTCCTAATGAGCCAGTCTGGCATACATTACTACTTTTATTATTATTATTATTATTATTATTATTATTATTATTTTTTACAGTTCTGGCTAAGATTTCTCTGCACTGTTGCAGTGCAAGAAAATCACTTTCTTGTGATTCAGCTTTGTTGACATGTAAATTTGTCATGTATAATGCAACAGTTTTGACAGTGAAGAGACCATGATGGCAGACGATACTCTGAAGGTCTATCATTTTTAGACTCTGAAAAATAACACCAAGCTCAGACACATAGTTACAAGTAGTTACAATATTCGACACAAGGGAAAATTGATATTGAATAAATAGACAGTTGCTTGTCCTCAAATATTTTTTTCTAGATTTATTAATGTCAAATAAAAAGAGAAAAAAAATCTCCATATTCATACTCATATACATCACTAGTTTAAACTCTCCTTATAATGAAAGCATATTTCTTTTATTTCACTTGTATTTATTTTGTCTTGTCTGGTTTGAAGAATAAGCAGAGCTTTCTTAAAAGAATGAAAGCACATAAATAAAGCACTGTAGAAAATTATCTTGGGCTTTCACTATACTCAGTCTATTGTGAAATAATTCTGCCCATTAGTTTTTGTAATTGCAATTATTACAATTAGGCTGCTCCATTGTTGTTCACAGCTGAACATACACCAGCACAGAAATGACTGAGAACACGTCCTCATACATTAGGGATAATAAGGTAGTCCTTAATTAGAAACAGATGAGACAGGGAAGCACAAGACAACATGTTGGGAAAACACAATGGGAAAACTCAGAGACTTCGACTTGGCACTCCTGCAGAGTGTTGCATCTCAGTTCAAAGCCTCTTTTAGTCCACATTTCAAAACCACATATATCAAAGCACGTTGACAAAACAGAAGCTCATTCTGCTTGTTGTTAGGAGTGTGTGCAAAAGATTCTTTAACATATGCCAATCAAGGCAGTATAATGTTGCTATGTCACACTTTACAGGCTTATGCATTCAGGCTGTTTTTAGATTGTGGTGAGAAACAGCAAATGTTTCAAATGCAGTTGATCAGACTGTGCTCAGAAACCAATAGTTTAAGTAAAATGCCATGTCTCACAAGCTGAACTGGACTTTTATTGAATTTACAATAGTTTCGCTGTGGTACGTACACTCTTACTGACTGCAGTATCAATTTTATATGACCCAACACCTTGTTTACCAAACCCTCTTCAGAAAGCACACAATTTTACCTCTAAGAGAGGACTTTCCCTGCACTTCGGAGATGAAGTTTTCAAACACCTAAAGAAAAAGAAACAAATTAATTTCTCTTTAACCAAAGATATATCAAACTGTGGCATGTTTACAGTGTGCTAAATGGTTCAAAATTTGAAAAGGCTAACAATAGTTGCACTTTGAGGTAAGCATCAATGTTTCTTAAAACAATATTTCCATTAAAATAGAAATCAGACATTAATTGGATATAATTTAAAGGAGCCATCGCATGCTTTCCAAGCCTGCCAAAGTCATCTACAGTCAGTATTAAGCCATTTTAGCATCCCTAACACTATGGAGTATTTTGTCGATCCATCCATCCATTTTCCACTACTTATCCGGGACCGGGTCACAGGGGCAGCAGTCTAAGCAGAGATGCCCAGACTTCCCTGTCCCCAGACACTTCCTCTAGCACTTCTGGGAGGATCCCAAGGCATTCCCAGGCCAGCCGAGAGACATAGTCTCTCCAACGTGTCCTAGGTCTTCCCTGGGATCTCCTCCCAGTGGGACATGCCCGGAAAACCTCCCCAGATAGGCGTCCAGAAGGCATCCTAAAGAGGTGCCCGAGCCACCTCAGTTGGCTCCTCTCGATGCGGAAGAGTAGCGGCTCTACTCCGAGCTCCTCCGTAGAGACTGAGGTCCTCACCCTATCTCTAAGGGAGCGTCCAGCCATCCTACGGAGGAAGCTCATTTCAGCCACTTGTATCCGGGTTCTTGGCGTTTTGGTCATGACCCAAAGTTCATGACCATAGATGAGGGTGGGAAAGTAGATTGACCAGTGAATCAAGAGCTTCGCCTTTTGGTTCAGCTCCTTCTTCACCACAACGGACCGATACAGTGACCGCATCACTGCAGACGCTGCACTGATCCGCCTGTCAATCTCACATTCCACCCGTCCCTCACTCGTGAACAAGACCCTAAGACACTTAAACTCCTCCACTTGGGCCAGAGTCTCTCCACCGACCTGGAGGGGGTAGGCCACCCTCTTCCGGTCGAGGACCATGGCCTCGGATTTGGAGGCGCTGATCTTCATCCCTGTCGCTTCACACTTGGCTGCGAACCACCTTAGTGCATGCTGTAGGTTCGGTTCGATGAAGCCAACAGGACAACATCATCTGCAAAAAGCAAAGATGAAATCCTGTGGTCCCCGAACTGGTCTCCCTCTGGCCCCTGGCTGCACCTATAAATTCTGTCCATAAAGATTATGAACAGAACCGGTGACAAAGGGCAGCCCTGCCGGAGTCAAACATGCACTGGGAACAGGTCCTTCTTACTGCCTGCAATGCAGACCGGACTCCTACTCCGGTCACACAGAGACCGGATAGCCCTTAACAATGCACCCCAGACTCCGTATTACCGAAGCACCCCCCAAAAAGCACCACGAGGGACGCGGTTGAACACCTTCTTCAAGTCCACAAAACACGTGAAATGGTCGGGTGAACTCCCACGAACCCTCGAGCACCCTATGGAAGGTATAGAACTGGTCCAGTTGTAGCACTTATGTTACATGCTAAAGGCCAATCAAGCCCAGGACTAGATGAAGATAGCTTCTAAGTTAGCAATGATAACTACAGGCTAGCTGATCAGAAGATTCTGAGTTCGCTCGTGGAGAGAGAAGAGGCAGAGACTTGGAATTAAGGTTGCAAATAAAAAGGTACCATATATTGAGCTCTTTGGAAACAAAAACAGGACAGACAAAACATAACAGATTTGCAAAACTTTAACCTGTGCGAATGGCCATTCGAAGTACTCTCAACAAGTTACAATTGTAATAAATATTTGAAGGTAACAGGTATCAGAAGTGCAACACAAAGATGATAACAGCGAATGTATTTTCACAGTGGTAAGGGGTGGAGTCCAGTGTCACACCCTTTGGACAGAAGCAACCAACCCAATCATACATTCACCCCCACCCAAAGTTCACATGACCCACATCTGGGTCAAAACAGCTGGTGACTCTGTGGAAGAGTCCAAGCGTGTGTGGGTTGTGTGGGTGTAGGTCAGGTCGTGTGGGGTGAGAGGTGTCTGGCTTCAGGAGCCCCCTACCGGCCCGGCAGAGGTAGCGCCTGGTCTCCAGCTGGAAGACCGGAGTTCCGTTTAGGCTCTAGGCCTGGTCCTCAGCTCGCCATCACTCTTTAACAGGACCATAGGAAAAAAACCTTGCCTGTATAAAGCACCAAATAAATAAATATCAAATACATGTACACATCAAATAAATACTATCCTTGTACTAATAAATTGGACTAAAGTAATTGTGCGCACTGGTCAATTTATAGCACTGCCTGCACAGTAGGTTACATTGCAGTGAAAGTAATCCAAAGAGAGATTCAAAGAGTCTTAAATAGTAACAAAATACAATCATTCAGTGTCAAAGTTCAATAAATAGTAATATCATTAAGTAAAGTGCTTCATGAAAACTGTGGAAATTAATTAATTAATCCACTGATGACAGATAAAGTGCTCATTCAGTGCCTCAGTCAAGTTTATAAACCACAAAACTTAACAAGATCACATTCAGAAATAAAGGCACTTAAAATACATCATCACACTTTTCGGCAAAAACGCTGGAGTATTTGGCTTATCACCACATTTCATGTTAAGTCGATATTTTTGAGAACAAGGCACAACTTTGAATAAACCATGCATGCTAACATCTCCCTCTAGAATGGATAGAGATGCTAGGCTAACATGAGCACAACGGACTGAGCACTCACTGATTCCACGGGTTGAATTGCACGTGTGTGCTCTAATCACACAATTTCGGATGTGGTAGCCGACGACTCCTATGATATAAGTGCATAGTTAAGTATAGAGCAGAACAAAGACAGTTTAACCGCAAAGATTTGACTGAAACCGACCTGAGCACAGCCCTCTCTTGGCATCCCCACTGCCTCTCTGTGTCCGACTACTCCCCGGCATGATTCTGCTAATAATAGCCGGCGCTAGGTCACGTGACTGCATGACGTCATCATAAATGAAGCGATCTGATTGGCTAATCGCCAAGCCAACGAGAACATATCAAATGCGCGGGATTTGAGAGAGAGAGAGTGTAGCAGATCTGTAAATGACTGGATGTAAACAAGAGAGAATATAGTGACAGGCTGTCAGGATTTGACACCTGGGTTACACAGTGTTCCGCGACCAGGACAAAAACTGCATTGTTCCTCCTGAATCCGAGGTTCGACTATCAGTCAAATCCTCCTCTCCAGTACCCTGGAATAGACTTTCACAGGGAGGCTGAGGAGTGTGATCCCCCTATAGTTGGAGCACACCCTCCGTTCCCCATTTTTAAAAAGGGGAACCACCACCCCAGTCTGCCAATCCAGAGGCACCGTCTCCGACCACCACGTGATGTTGCAGAGACGTGTCAACCAAGACAGTTCCTGCACATCCAGAGACTTAAGGTACTCGGGGTGAATCTCATCCATCCCCGGTGCCTTGCCACCGAGGAGCTTACCAACCACCTCGGTGACTTCAGCTTGGGTGATGGACGAGTCCACCTCTGAGACCTCAGCCTCTTCTTACTCCACGGAAGATATGGCGATGGGATTGAGGAGGTCCTCGAAGTATTCCTTCCACCGTCCTATGATATCCCCAGTTGAGGTCGGTAACTTCCCTTCTCCATTATAAACAGTGTTAGTGGAAACCTGCTTTCCCCTCCTGAGGTGCTGGACGGTTTGCCAGAATTTTTTCAAGGCTGATTGGTAATCCTCCTCCATGGCCTCCCCGAACTCCTCCCAGACCCGAGTTTTTGCCTCAACAACCGCATGGCCTGCAGTTCACTTGGCCTGCCGGTACCTGTCAGCTGCTTCGGGAGTCCCACAAGCCAACAAGGCTCTCGACAGGACTCTTTCTTCAGCTTGACGGCAGCCCTTACTTCCAGTGTCCACCACCGGGTATGGGGATTGCTGCCACGACAGGCATCAGAGACCTTACTACCACAGCTCCGAGCAGCTGCTTCAACAATGGATGTGGAGAACATGGTCCACTCGGATTCAATGTCCCCAGCCTCCCTCGGTATATGAGAGAAGCTTTCCTGGAGGTGGGAGTTGAAAACTATGCTGACAGAGGGTTCCGCCAGACTTTCCCAGCAGACTCTCACAATACTTTTGGCTCTGCCAAGTCTGTCCGGTTTCCTCCTCTGCCAGCGAATCCAACTCACCACCAGCAGGTGATCGGTCGACAGGTCTGCTCCTCTCTTCACCCGAGTGTCCAGAACAGGCGGCCGGAAGTCAGATGACATAACAACAAAGTCGATCATCGACCTCAGACCTAGGGTGTCCTGGTGCCAAGTGCACTTATGGACACCCCTGTGTTATGGACAAACTGTGGCTAGCACAGAAGTCCAATAACAAAACACCACTCTGGTTCAGATCAGGGAGGCCGTGCGTCCCAATCACCCCCTTCTAGGTCTCACTATCACTGCCCACGTGAGCATTGAAGTCCCCCACTAGAACATTGGAGTCCCCAGTTGGAGCACTGTCCAGCACTCCTCCGAGGGACTCCAAGAAGGCTGGGTACTCTGCACTGCTGTTTGGCCCATAAGCAAAGACAACAGTGAGGCACCTATTCTCGACCTGAAGGCACAGAGATGCGACCCTCTCGTTCACTGGGGTGAACTCCAACACATGGCAGCTGAGCTGTGGGGCTATAAGCAAACCCACACCAGCCCGCCGCCTCTCACCGCTGGCAACGCCAGAGAAGTAGAGAGTCCAGCCCTTCTCAAGAGATTGGGTTCCAGAGCCCTGGCTGTGTGTGGAGGTCAGCCCGACTATATCTAGCTGGTACCTGTCGACCTCCCTCACAAACTCGGGCTCCTTCCCCCCCAACGAGGTGACATTCCATGTCCCTAGAGCTAGTCTCTGTGTCTGAGGATGGGGTCACTGGGCACCCTGCCGTCGGCTGCCACCCAATTGGGTACTTTTGTATTATGAAATATTAGTAATTCTGTATGCCGTGTTTTCAACACAAGTCCAAACAACTCAACTTCATGTTACCCCAGAATCTGCATAACAGCATGGTCATGATGAGCACACTGATACATCGACCCTGCACTGATTGTGGATGGACGTGTCTACTCTTCTATTGTATATACCATAACTCCTCTTATAATGACCTGCATTCAATTAAAAGCAAGTGTCCTTTAATGACCAGGTGCATCTTTGAAGAAATCTCATATAAGCTGCCTGCCAATAGAAGCTTTTTTTTTGTTTTCTTTTTTTTCTGTGAAGCACTACCGCGCTTGTAGAAGCTCATAACGTAATAATGACCCATAATGTAATAACAACCCATAACGTAATAAATTTGGCCTTTTTAAAATGTAATGGGCCCATAACGTAATAACTGACCAATAACGTAATAAAAGTCCTGAACCTATAACGTAATAACTTTTGACCTATAATGCAATAACTTATTACGTTATTGGCCGGTTATTACGTTATGGGCCTGATGCAAAAAAACAAACAAAAAAAACCACTTTGAAAATGTAATAACTGAGCCGATAATGTAATAACCAGCCAAGAGTTAATACATTTGCCCTTTTTGACAATGTTATAGGCAAATAACATAATAATAACTGACCATAATAGCGTATAGCGTATCAGTTTATGCCTCAAAACAGTACTCATTTTTGTCATGAAAAATGCATTCTCTATTAAACTCCGTAACAGTTGTTCCTTAAATCTCTATATTTTTTATGGCTTGTGTTCTTCAAGATAAAATGAAACAATAAATCACAAAATTCAGTTGTGGTCTCACAACTTTAGATCCTGAACTGAACAATAGAACAATTGAACTGAACATATTTAACCCGAGCACAAAAAATATTGAGGATTACTGTTCCCTTTTCTTATGTTTAAACATTCCCAAAAAAAATCTAATTCAAATTATTTTCTACATTGAAAAACACACTAACTTGTCTTTGGAAACAGCTCTTAAGGACCACTGCTGCATCCAGAAGCCCTTTATAGTAAAAAACAAACAAACAAACAAACAAACAAACAAACACCAACTTAGGGCTTAAAGGTATAGTGGAAAATTTTCTCGAAAAGTCGAAGCCAAACATCTGTTACTCACTTTTTGAAAAACGCGAATGCGCTAGACAATCCTACCAGCCAGGGGCGGACTTACCATTAGGCGAAACTAGGCAGTTGCCTAGGGCCCCAAGTTCCTGGGGGCCCCATAAAAGTCCTCATACACTTATGGTTAATACAGTTATTACTTATTTGTTCACATTAATTATGTTTTGATTGAAATCCTATCCCTAAAATGCCAGCAGAATGCTCATTGTATTATGTGTGTCTCGGGGCCCCCCCTTCAGTATCCACGGCATTGAATCAGTCCATCTTACTGCACATGTGCGGAGAGGATCCAGGAAGACAGCAGTAAAACATACGAAAACAAACGGCGCGAAGACAAGAGAAGAGCAGAGAAGAGAAAAGAACAGAAAAGAAAAAGACGATGAAAAGAAGCTACCCCAGCGGTGCTGAAAAAAGAAGGAAAAAGGAGGAAAGCATAAAGCTGCTCTCAAAATTCCCCAAAGTGACGACATACTTCACTGCGGCAGCGGCTAGCAGCAGCAACCCACCACGGCCCCAATCCAAGTTATCCCTGACCTCGCCGGCCCCAAGCCAAGTCGGCCCCCGACCAACTCGGCCCCAAGTAACTGTTGCAATGGAACAAAGCACATTTAGAGCAGCCGCACGTTGTTTTTATTTTTTTAATCCTCGTGAACGTCTGTCTCTGCAATCAGCAGATTTATGCGTTCAGGAATGTCGGAATGTTAATTACTACTGAAAATAACCGGGGTTACAATGGCTACATGTGAAGGATTTGTGTGAGTCCCCCCCACCTAAACAGACGCCCATCATGTGCAGATGGTTTTAATGAGACATAAGTTTCAACTGAGGCTTTACTGTTCATGGCATTTATCATGTTCAAACTTAGTATGAATCAAAATAAAATACAATTTCCACAACAACCAGCAAGTGTAACGGCGACGTCAACACCTGTTTGGGAGGGTCAGTTGTCGAAGTGTGGAGATGAGCAACTAGTGAGTATCAAAATGGCGTGTGTGTTGTCTTCTCATTTGAGAGGGCCCCATTCCTGCCTTTGCCTTGGGCCCCAAATTTGTTAAATGCGCCACTGCTACCAGCCCTACTGCTCCTCCCAAGGAAACGTCTATCAATGTCGGAAGCATGCGAGCGCGAGCTCATCTTGTGAGCTCGTGCTTGCACGCCAACAAAATATGGACTTTTTTCATGTAATTTCTTGTTTTCATGTAAAAAACAAGACTCTGCTGTAATTAAATTGTCTTTACTGTGCCATTTGTTTTTTTTCCTTTTTTTCTTTTATTTTTATTTTTTTTCTTCTTGGGTTTGTTTATTGAAAAATAAACACCAACTAATAATGGTCCTTACTTCTTCCGAAAGATGTCCTTGATTTTGTCAAAAAGGGTAAATATATTACACTCTTGGCTGGTTATTACGTTATCGGCTCATTTTCAAAGTTTTTTTTTAATTTTTTTTTTTGCATCAGGCCCATAACGTAATAACCGGTCAATAACGTAATAAGTTATTACGCTATTGGTCAAAAGTTATTACGTTATAGGTTCAGGACTTTTATTACGTTGTTGGTCAGTTATTACGTTATGGGCCTATTACATTTTAAAAAGGCCAAATTTATTACGTTATGGGTTGTTATTACATTATGGGCTTCTACAGGGTTCAAACTGACACAAAAGATCTTTCTGCTCCTTTTAAAAAAATTTTAAATATAAGCCTATCTCTTATACATGCCTCCTTTCAATAAAAGCCTGGTACCAGCTACAGTTGAGACAAATAAAAGCCCCGGCTACTATAAGAGGATTTACGGTATCTATGGTGCCTACATGTCGCCATCTTGTGGAAGTTGTTGGTGAAGCAGCAGTGCATGAAAGTCTATGAAGGTAAAAGGTTCTCCTAAAGTATGCTACACACCCCTGTTTGGCTCTTCATGATTGGTGCCGCCGCCTGACATGTACCAGTGGTAAGCCAGTCGTTTGAGGATGGAGGAAGGCCGTAGAGCTTGGACTCAGTATTCATATAGACTACTCAAATATACATAAATGAAGAGAACCACCAACTTAACTGAAGTTTTAATGAGGTAATCACACAATAACAATGTTAAAAGATCATAAAAGCTCATCCAAGCTCACACATTTATTTTTGAATGAGTACTTCATCCTAACTATATACTCAGCAAAGCTTTACGAGGATAATATCCTCCTTCAAAAGGCTTATAAAAAGATTGCTGGCCTGAAAGAAGATATTCAACAGCTCTTGGATGACCTACAGAAAGCGGACATGTTGTTTTTCAGTTTTATGAGATGTCTATTAGCTCTGTTTGACTTCAGTGCACCAGGACATGACTGCATGGGATGACTCTACCAAACGGCTCCCTTTCTGCTTGGTGCTTCACCATCAGACTCCATGGACTGAGGTGGTTGTTCCTGGCTGAGAAGTCATCAGGCCCTCTTTCTGCATCCACAGCTGATAATCCATCTCACTTTAAGAGTACAGGGCCTACTCATAGTACAACTGTTATCCACTGACAAACACCTATGAGGCTCCACTGGCACACTACGAGGTCAAACTCTGAGACGCTACGGGGTGTTTGTGGTTGCCTGGTGGTCTGGTGCCTCCACTGTTCATAGTACACTGCTGGAAGATGGACTACATTGGCACTCTAGGATCAGTGTTGGCCCTGTATTCATAGATAAGATGCGCCAGATAATAAGGCACACTGGGTAATAACAGCGTAACGTCCAGCAGTCCAGCTGAAAGAAAGTATGAGTTTAATGCTGGTTTATTAAGGTTCAGAATTTACTGTAGCTGTAACCACACAAACACTACAGCAAAACAGTCTAACCTGAAGAAAAAACAGTTGTGAGGCTGCTTTCTGTCTGCTTATCAACTCTCCACTCTCCACCCTCCACCCTCTCCACTCATGTCTTAGTCCGCCACCTGCTCCCTCCCAGCCACTAATGCCACAGCAGGTAACTTGAAAACATATGAACTCACAGAACACAGCGCATTAGTAAAATATAACAACTACAGCAAAGATGCATGTCAATAAATAATAAGGTGCATTAAGCAAAGCTAATGGGTGAGATTGTGGGGTCCTTGTTCTTTTTCCACTTCTTCTTTGCAGTTCTCCTCAGCTTATTTCCCAGCGGTTGCACTCCAGCTATCTCTCCCGGTGTTACCTTCTACTGGAACACACCACACCACGAGGCTCCTGACTACAAGATGAAAAAATTACAGATTTATTGCTGGGTAAAAACATGATGACCAGAGCTGAAGATACAATTCACGGAAGGCTCTTTAACAGCTGCTGGACTATCTGGATTATCTTTGTTGCTGTTATGTTTGGACGGAAAAACATAAATGCATTTTATACACCAGTGTGGTTGTTTTTCTTTTTTTTTTTCATTTGTCATGACAGATTTTAATCAAAGTGATTAATATATAAGCATGACTGACAGTTCCAAACCCTGTGTGTTTGGTCCAGGAAATAGTGACACAATGAATTCAAGTAGTTGCACAGACAAGTTGGACCTCAGGAAACTAAATACATGATCAAGAAATAATACTTTCCTGAAAATTGCATACTCACTCTCATAGGGTCAGAAAAGAACAAAACACACTCACACACAATCAGACTATCTTGACCCAAACATGTTACTCTCGTGCTTCAGAAATCTGTCATGATTTGTTTGCCCAGAGAGCCGGGGCCATATCATCCTGAAAAACCTTGACAAAGCTGACAGTCAGATCCCTAATACAATTAAATTTTGATTGAAGACTATAAAAACTGCAAAATGAATTAAATGAAAAAAAGGTAAGAGTCCAACTAGACATTTTGCCAGTTCTTAACTTCTTTTCACATCTTTGCTATATTAATCAGATATGAGAGAAAGAGAGCGAGAGAGAGAGAGAGAGGGAGAGAGAGAGAGAGAGAGACAGAGACAGAGAGAGACAGAGAGAGAGAGAGGGGAAGAAACAGAGAAAGAGAGAAATCATCTCATCGTGCAACATGGTCTACCCGATTGTTGTAGCCTGCCACCACCACCTACGTAATTGATACACCTACATAATTTCCAGTGGCTGTCATTTTAAACAAACAAGGCAACGGGAGAGGAGAACTGCTGTGAATCACCTTCGGCAAGAACAGTACAGCACAAAAGGGTGAACATAATATGACAAGTTGATATTCAGGATGTGACCATATAAGGGGGACACCCCCCTCGACACCATACCATCACCCCCTGTGGCCCTTTCGAACTCTAACTGTCTCCTCCTGATAATAGTGTCAGCTGGTGATTGGCATTTGCTAATTTCCCCACTTTTGCATGGGCAGTTTGAGGACAGTTCAGGGCTTGAGGCTCTGTGCAGGAGTCCATGTTAATGAAAGTCCCTGCTGGGACAAAACCAGCCCTAAAACAGTTCATGTAGGCTTCATCTAAATCAGGACTTCTTCGCTTCATTGGGTCTAAATGGGAGGTATTTGAGCTTTGATCATTTTTGTATCCAAGAGCACACTCAACGAATGCGGAGGTTTTTGCAAAATTACTGAACATAAAGGTGAGTGAGACATTTTAACATTACAATGCAACACTTGAAACAAATGTGTAAAATGAACATTAATTCTTAGGATACACCTCCCATTTGACCGTTTTTGGTCATTTCCCCAAATTGCTGTAATCAGTCTGGCCACTGTATGCTAACTGGAATTCATTTGTTACACTAGTCCAGTATTCATTAAGTTCCTGCCATTACAGTTGTAGTGACCCCTATTAAAGCTGGTTAACCACTCTAAACATGATGCCCCCCCCCCCCCCCAACAAAATTACCCAATTTTCTGAATGTGTGTAAGAACGAAAGAAAGAAAGAAACAACAGAAGAAAGAAAATTCCTTTAAATGTGGTGATTCAAACACTTTTGGAGCCGTCTAAAGATAATATTCTTAAAACAATGACTCTAAGAGAATTGCTCTGTGTACAGAGAGAGGGTTAACTTATGCTCAATATAACAATGTTTCAGTGAGAAAAGATTTTTTGTTTTTATTGGAATCTGAGTATCCACTTTCATTTCATTGCCATTGCACTCAAGCATTTTAAGTGCTTTTGCATTCCATTTATGTTATTTACAAGTGGAAGTGGAAGACATCAATCATTTGTCTGACAGCTTTACTTGTAGGAAGTTCATTATTCAATTGCACCTGTGCTCTTTCCATAAACCCCACAGTGTACGATTGAAAACAGGATGCTGCTTCACTTCTGTCCCCCTGCTGTTAGTTTTCAGAAAAAGGCAGAAAGACAGGAACAGCCAATACACTTTCAGCCGTAAGGGGCTCACATGAGGGTGACTATTTCTGTGTATTTAACCCCCCCCCCAAAATATATTTATATATTTGTAGAAGGAACAACAGCTCATGTTTTGTTCCAGTCTAAATTGTGGTGGGAGTGAGAGTGGAATGTAAATCGCATGCATGACAAGAAGCTTTAAAAGTTAGCTTTTAACTACAAATTGAGAGAAAACAAAAACAAGCAACTATATGTTTGAGAATATTTTTCAATTTCTACTCAAGCCTTTTTTCGGAGTGAGCTCAATCATTCATATATCAGCATACAATTATAAAGTAAAAGATAAAGAAAAAATGCATGAACATGTATAAAACCTTATTGTTTAGTGCATTTGTTCTGTTAATTGTTCAATGTTTAGGAATCATTATCGATCCATAGCTAGAAGTGGTTCAATTCCATTGCAGACTGTTTCTGTTTGCTGTCTTCATGATCTCCCTGTGCCTTTGAAGGATGTCGCAACTCCCTCTCAAAAAGCAAAAAACATATTTTGAATAGTTGTGGCTGAATGGACATATGGTATCCATGAAAGAATTTAATTTAAACTTGCTATACAGTTTGAGGCAGAGTGTCATCACTATATCAATTATAACTGCAAAAATCATCATCATTCAAGCAACAAAATGAATCAAGCTGACTGTTCACTCCTTATTAATCCCCTTGGGGAAATTTCTTTTTTCTGCCATGGCCAATCCTATTCCTAGGATGTGGAGATGCAGTCACTTTAAGGCACTCCAGGAAACCGATTGGTGTCAAGGGTCCTGCTCAGCAGCCCACAGTTGTGACCTTGTAAGCTGTAGGATTCAACCCGGTACCTTTAAATTCCAAGTCTGTTCCCTAACGTGCTGCTTTAAAAAAATCTGTATGTTTGGATTATCTATTTTTGTTCTAAGGGATCAATAAGACAGCAAACTATATCACTACCTCTTAAATACACTTACTAAACACTCCAAAGATATAAAAGATCTGTATTTTTTTGGCTAAAGAGCTTATGGTAGGTTACGGAAAAATCGTTTCATTGCCTTCAGTTCTGATCAAAACAACTAAATAGTAGCCCAAAATTTTAACCTTTAAAATGTCATTTGATGAATATGGTCTTTATGCATTGGTGGCACATTATCGTAGTGTGTTCAATTTAAATGTTTATTGTTGTTGACATGACTATGGAGCTATTGAAAAAAAAAGTCAATATATCTGATAAGAACTTCAACATCAGTGGAAAAGTTTCAAAGGCTGTCAAAGCAGTATTTTTTTTTTTTTTTAATCAAATGAGAATTGTAGCCCTGCCACCTTAAAGTGGTGGGGGAATTTGAGTGCCCACGTGATCCCAGGAGGTATGCTGTCTGGGCCTTTTTTTCCCCTGGTAGGCTCTCCCATGGCAAACAGGACCTGGGTGATGGGCCAGACTAAGGGCAGGTCAGCAGCGACAATGAAGAAGCTTAAATCTAAGACAGTGATGTCGCCTGGTATGGTGCAGCTGGGGTCCCACCCTGGAGTCAGGCCTGGGGTTAAGCGAGCGTCTGGTGGCCCAGTTGTTGCCCACGGAGTCCGGCTGGGTTAAGCCCAAAGGGGTGATGTGGGCCCACCCTCCAGCGGACCCACCACCCACCAAGGGAATTGTAGGGGCTGGGGCAATGTGGATTGGGTGGCAGCCGACGGCAGGGTGCCCGGCGATCCAACGCTCGGACACAAAGACTAGCTCTAGGGACATGGAATGTCACCTTGTTGGGGGGGGGGGGGTATGAGATTGTGAGGGAGGTTGATACCGGGTATAGCTGGGCTCACCTCCACACACAGCCTGGGCTCTGGCACCCAATCTCTTGAGAAATGCTGTAAGGGCTACAGAGTTACTATTGCAAAGAACGCATCATCAGTAGAGTAAAACTAGCCTGTCTCACGGTGGTCTAAGAAGTAAGGGCTGCCGTCAAGCTGAAGAAGGAGTCCTACTGAGTCTTGTTTGCTCGTGGGACTCCAGAAGCAGCTTACAGGTACCGGCAGGCCAAGGGAACTGCAATCCGAGCGGTTAAGGAGGCAAAAACTTGGGTCTGGGAGAAGTTTTTGGAGACCATGGAGGAGGACGACAGGTCAGCCTGGAAGAAATTCTGGCAAACCATTAAGTGCCTTAGGACGAGAACGCAGGACTCCACTTACACTGTTTATAGTGGAGATGGGGCTGGGAGCTGCTGACCTCAACTGGAGATATTATAAGATGGTGGAAGGAATACTTCAAGGCCCTCCTCAATCCTGTCGCCACGTCTTTCATGGAGGAAGCAGAGGCTGAGGTCTCAAAGGTGGACTTGTCCAAAGCTGAAGTCACCGCAGTGGTTGGTAAGTTCCTCAGTGGCAAGGCACCGGGGGTGGATGAAATTTGCCCTGAGTACCTTAAAGCTCGTGTCCGGAGTTTTGAAAGAGTGCAGTTTTTTTAATCCAACGTCTCGAGGTTCCGCCCTCCCTCTACTTTCATGAGCTACTAAGCCACGCCCCTTTAATTGTGCTCGCGCATTACACGTGGGGTAAAAATGAGTGCCTCCAAGTCCTACAGCATCCTACATGTTTAGCTCTTTATGGTGGATATTCAGCAGACAATGGATATATCCGAGGTAAAGCGTAAAGTCTCTCTAGCTGCGCGCACTGATTGACAGTATGACAAAGCAGAGGCTCAAAATCTATTGGCTGAAGCTGACCGGCGCTTTTTCGGATAACATGGGGGTCTATGAGAAGAAGGCGGAGCTCATAAATACATTTTTGTATTGCTTTATGCTTATATTATATTATAGTATCGTACCAGACGTAACACATTTAAGCTTTGATAAAAAAAATGATTCATACATTGGAAACAAACGGAAGCTCCGGACACGAGCTTTAAGTCTCTGGATGTGCAGGGACTGTCTTGTTGACATGTCTCTGAACATCGCGTGGCGGTCAGAGACAGTGCTTCTGGATTGGCAGACTGGGGTGGTGTTTCCCCTTTTTTAAAAATGAGGACCGGAGGATGTGCTGCAACTATAGGAGGATCACACTCCTCATCATCTCTGGGAAAGTATACTCCAGAGTACTGAAGAGGAGAACTGATAGTCGATAGCCTGGCATGCCAGAGTGACTTTATTTATGTGTTACACACATATAAAGACAATGTGGTACCGCGCCATTGGAGCAGCATTTCAAACTCGCACTGAGAGGCGGGACTATTGAGCGGAGAGAACCAATCCAAGAAACAAGGCTGTGAAGAAGCCCAATGTGTTGTATGCAGCTCTCAGTTGTAGTCGTTTTGTAGTCCAAAGCATGGGATCATGGCATGTAGTTTTACGTCCTTTTTACTCCCAAATTCCGCCGGACACTAAAGCAACACGCCGCGCCAGCGTCTTGTTTCTGAAGTCAACGCACACCGGGAGCAGGGCACAGCACCATGCCGTTTAGAAGCAGTGACCTGAAGCGAACCATCAGTGCCGTGGCGCGCGCCTGCGTTCTGGTGATCCGTCGTAACACTGGCGCTTCTGGGACGTGGCGCAGCGCTTTCGCGTCCGGTGGAATTTGCCGGGCAGAAGTCAGATTCAAACAGCGTGGTCTCAGACTGTTTCCCCATGTATCTCTGAGCATGGAGAGACAGTTTGGCTTGCCAGACTAGATAGTCGAACCTTGGATCAAGGAGGAACAATGTAGTTTTAGTGCTTCAGGAATACAGAGTCCGGGGCCCCTTGTTAAGGGCCGTCCGGTCTCTGTGTGACTGGAGTAGGAGTCCGGTCTGCATTGCTGGCAGTAAGTCATACCTGTTCCTGGTGCATGTCCCGGGGAAGACGCAGGACACGCTGAAGAGACTCTGTATCTCGGTTGGCCTGGGAACACCTTGGGATCCTCCAGGAAGAGCTGGAGGAAGTGTCTGAGGACAGGAAAGTATTGACATCTCTGCTTAGACTGCTGCCCCTATGACCCGGTCCTGAATAAGTGGTGGAAGATGGATGGATGGATGGATGAATGTCAAGTTTTATGAGATGAATGTGGTGTATATATCAGCCCTCAGTCTGCTCATGTGTCTTTCTTTGTAAATCTCTGTCTCCAGGTTCTTTACCTGCTGAACTTCATTTAGTTTCATTTAGTTGAAATTCTGGCTGTGCTGTGTCACACATCTTTCCACCCCCCTGTCAGTTACATCTTGTATTTTACATTATACTGTTTCATCAGACACAATCTGTCAAAGATTACCTTAAGTTTAAACCTGATCTGTGTTTTGGTCTTCCCTTCGTGTTTCTTCAACAATGACAAGATATGCAAACACCTTTAATGATGAGACAGCGGGCCACGCGATGACATGAGCTGAGAGCTGCTACAAAACAGACGCACTCATGCATGAGTATTCGCTTCTTTCTTGAAAATTGCAGTTTGTACGTCTGCCAAATATTTCATACTTTATGATGACATTTTTTTGTGACCATAACACAAGTCATGTCATGTGATGTCGGGTTCAGACATGTGATGTAGTAACCGGTCCAGCCATCTTTTATCCGCAAAACCTGTTTGCATCACAAAAACTTTCCTTTTATTGATATACAGACAAATCAACCCCATCCAAGTGTTAAAACTTTTCGGAGAATTTTCATCCTTTTTTCTAATTCATAATGGTTCCATGGTTTATTTCCCCTAATTTGGAAAATTTGGAATAAGAGTAGGTGGATGGAAACCCAGTTGATATCAACTTAGATTTCTTCATTTTCTTGCAAGTTGTTGCAGTGTTCCTGTGACATGTCACCTGAGCACTAGGTGGGTCAGCTGAATGAAAGATTCACTGATTTGCGTCGGTTCGGGCCATTTTAGGATAACACAGTGATGTTGCCCCCCCCCCCCCCCCCCCCCCCCCCCCCCCCCCCCCCCCCCCCCCCCAACCCCACCCCACCCTGTAGTTACACACTGAAGCAATGAAGACCCTTAGTCCTGTGATTGGTCTGCTCTAATGCATCATTTCCTGTACTCTTCTTTCCCATTTTTTTTTTGTTAAAAATAACATTGTGTTTACTTGGAATGAGTTGGATGTTTATTCATAACAAAATACATTTCAATAAAAATGCTTAAATCAATGTCCAAGTGTGCCAGGACCCCTACCTAAGGAGTTTCATGCGATTTTACGACAATATCAAGGCAGTGAATTACTGATGCAGAACATAAAAGGGTCCACCATGGTGTTAAGGCAATGGACTGCCATTTGCTCCATATTAAACAAGGTATTCCATAATGTGGGTGTTAGTGGTTTCTTTAAAGAAATGTATGTCTGATCCCTGTCTTGCCTGTGAGTAGCCGCTGTTGAGAGGGGGGTGCTACAGGTGTGGTGCAGCCTCGGCTGTGGGGGATCGACAGCCGTGGGCTCTTTCCTGGCCGTGTTGCGTGTGCCTGCAGGGGGTCGCTGCCGGTGTGGCCGGACCGGGCGCGGAGGAAGCGGGAGCAGGAGCCACTGGCTGCGCGATCCAGGATGGGCTCAAACCAACGTCCCAGGCAGAGGGCCACACGCGGTCTAACCAACGCAGCGATCAGAAGACTTGAAAAGCTCCTCAGGAACTGACGACAGCTGTGGTTTTTATTTAAATTTTTTCGGGAGGACTAATCCTATTTTTAACGGAATTTTATTTGTGGACAGTTTCTGTTTTACTTGTAATGAACACACTGCAGTTCTTAAGCTGGTTGTTATTGCACTACTCACCCCTGGGTCAGAGCCTTGGTTAAATGGGTCCTAGTCCCTCTACTAGGTGGTGTTGTCGAACAACTTTAAATTAACTTATTTTTAACCCCCTTGGCCACATATGAACTAATGACAATGTCAACAACAATGCAGCAGAACAGCTAAGATAAACTGTAGAAAGCCATATTCAAATAAAGCTAACTACTGTTTAAGCATGTATCTTCTGGACCTGAAGGCATGAAGCTGTTTTCTGAACAGTCATAGAGTAATGGAGAAGTAGAATGCTTTTTGTCTGGTGGACCCTTTTCTTGAGATGTGAATTGATTCAAGATTGGGGAGCCTGAGAAGTTTGACTTCTGGGCTGCACAATGTGTCCATGGTGTCTACAGAGCTACATCAACTGTTGTTCATAAACACACACAAGCTGCCCCTTCTGCTCTTCTTAGAACCTCATGTTTGACTGGCATGCAGTCTCCTTGGCAATGGCCACACATTACCGAACAGGTCTCAGGTGGATGTTGTTTATCTCATAAACCAGTGACTCACAGTTCACAAGAGTCAAGCTCAGTAGCTCTAGTCTATGAATGACATAGTATTTAGCCTACCATGTTTACACTGGTTTGCAAGAGAGTGAGGAAGAATTAGGGATTTTGTAAAGTTTCGGGATTGTCCATATGGTTTGGTTACTGCCACACTAAGATGTAAAGGTTAAATCCAATAGAGAGATGAGACAACTCACACTACAAACAACTGCTTTCAGAGGCAGTAGAGAGACCTTTAATTACAAAAGTGCAGAATCAATGAACTGGCAATATGAGGTTTATTCATTTCAGTTATTGTCAGGTTAAGGAAAGTAGGAGAGAGTCACACATAATCCAACACATTCACCTATCAAAATAGGACTCTTCTTTCACATAGACTGCCCCCCACTGTAATAATTTAAAATTGCTATTGTACGGTTAGTTACTGTTAGAGTGGTCAAAGTTAATCACATCTGTCACTGGATGCTTCATTTTCTCATGGAATAGTCTTGGAATGGTAGATTTCTCCAGACTGTGGATACAATCAGTGTTAATTTGTGGTGGCCATTCCTCTACATTTATATCACTTAGCCCTCTAGTAGGCCAGAAGGGTTCCTCTAGCAGCATGGTGATAATGATGGAAACAATGAATAAAGTCACGTTAGAGTGAATAAAGAGCAACAAAGTCTCCATGAAGAGAATAGTTGGATGAAGGAAATAGACTGCATGACTGCTCTTCGCACAACAATGAAAGCAACTTGATGAGGTAAAGTTTTAAGAATATACATTATTAATGATACTAAATGCTTTGAAGTTCATTATGGCTCTGGGAGTCAATATAGGTATTGTGGGGGAAAATGATTGGAAATGTGTACATTTTGTCATTATATGCAATATCGTTATGTGAACAAATATACCTCACAAGCATCCGCAAACTGCTGTCCATACACTCAAAATCTGATTACTGAACAATTTCAGAGACTATTATTTTTCTCTGCAGCTTTCAGCTGCTACTTTGAACTATGATCATCTCCACTCTCTTGTAGTTTTGTTTTAGGAATCAGCTTTCATGTGTTCACCTCTTGTCCTACTTCAGATTTCATCAATCAAAAATCTTCAGAGTTGCTCTTGACCCGTGTACCAACAACTCAAGAGTCTACAAGCTGATATTTCTGTAGAAATCATGTCATAACTGTGAAAAGGTTTTTTTTTTTTTTTAGTTTTTTGTTTTTTGGTGACCACACATCCCTCATGTGGGTTCCTTTCGACCATGCAGACCGTGTTAAATCATTTAATTACTCTTTAAGCCTTTCTCTCATCTATGCTTCTCCTGATTGAATTCATCCCTCTGGAGCCTTGACTGAAGTTGATGAAGCACTTGAATAAAAATGGACAACATGTCTTTGGAGTGAAAAAAACATGACTCAATGGCACCAACTGTCATAATGCATCATCAATATTATAACAGCACTAAGCAGATGTGAGACATTTGGATGACATACAACCCATAACACTTAATTTCCTTAACCGAATACAACAAGTACACTTGAAAAAATTCCCATCACACAAATGATCGCACAAATGTTCTTTCATTTGTTGTTATTCAGGAGTAAGTGGGAAGTAGGAAAGCTCCAACTTCTCAGTGGGGGAAAATGCACCTTGAGGCTGCGTAACAAGCACACCCCGCTGAGAAAATGGAAAGAATTATTCAGCACAGCAGCATTTATTATTATTTGCAATATTATTTGTTAATGATGGAGGCTGTCATAATCCAGGTTTATGGCAGTTGTGAAAATAGACACACTAGTGTGGATATTTACCCCTTAAACATTGGACGTCGTATGGACGTCCAGATCATGTCCATATTGCGTCCGTCCGTCCAAAACCAATTATAGACCTATTTTGGACGTCCAAAATAGGTGCGGTATTTGGACGTCTTACCATTACCCAATTTCGACGTCTAGATGAAGTTGAAGATCTGAATGTCTAAATTAGGACCCAATGTGGACATCTACATGCTGTTGAATATTTGAAAGTCGGGGAAACTTGGATGTCAAAGTCAAATGCCTTATATAGGCCTAATATTGATGATGATGATGATGATGATGATGATGATGATGATGATGATGATACTACTACTAATAATAATAATAATACCTACTAAACATTAGACGTCTTATGGACGTGCAGACCAGGTCTATATTGCGTCCCCAGTCCCAATTCGTGACCACAGACCATTTCACCACTGTGACCCAAGCTTGGCATAGAAAATGACAGTGCAGGAAGACATTTATTCACCCCTGCTGGGTGAAACATGTAGGGACCTACCCGGTCGTTACAAGGTCAGCTCATTTCAAAAAAGGTGGACAGTGAAATCAGACTCAAATTCTTTTCCAAGTTATGCAAATGTTATGTCTACAAGTAATGATTATTTGCAAGAAAGTTCTCCTTACTTGAGTGCTATAGTCACTTACTTCTCAGCATCACTCTGGCTAAGAGATGCCTTGCATGTACCTGTACTCTTCCAGTCTCATGAAGGTAAGCAGGGTCGGGCCTGGACAGAACCTGGATGGGAAACGGTGAAAGAACACCAGGAAACCTGGGTGGATGCAATGTGAGTAGGTTGTGGATACAGGGGATAATGTACAGCTGTGGCCAGATATGTACCTTTCCACCAAATGCAAGCAAGTCACTTCATTATTATTATTGTTAGAAAAACCAGTTCTAAAATTCGACGTTCGATAGACTCGGAAAAAGACGTCATCTGGCGTTACAGTCTGCACCTTCAGCGGACCAAGATTGGGCGTACAAAAATGACCCTAAAAAGACGATTGTCACCGCGCACAAAATGGGAAAAAAATCAAAAACACGGGCGTTGGCTTAGTGGTGCACCGCTGAAGCCGTCGTTGCTTTAGCGGTAGCAATCATTGGTTTGGAAGTGACGCGAGCATTCTGCGCATGCGGGCGTTGGCTCGGCGGGGGTATGGTTTAGCAGCATACTGCTTGTGACTACGGAGCTGAACGGATCGTTTTGATACAAGTTCTGATAGATTTTTGATAGAAATTGATAGTTAATGTTCATCATGCGACGTGGACAAAAGAAGAGGAAGGCTGGAGAAGGAAAGGCAGCAGCCTCCAAGAAGATCATTACTGAGCAGGCAGCTGAAGCAATGGAGTCAGGTGAATAGATGTGGCCCACTGGTTGTATCAAGAAATATTTAACAGCTGTGAAAAAATACTGCACCAATCATAGCAAGTCTCTCAGCATCCATTGTGATACAGTTTTACTGTAACTTTGAACAAATTCGATATAGATGAGGTCTGAACTCAACGGCAGCTTGATTCCAAATGAGCTCCTGGTCCATTTCTCCCCGTATTTATAGCCTAATTCTGGTCCTGCTCCGGCACCTCTATACCAACACCCAGTGGTGGGCGCAGTCCGCTAATCAGCTAACCGCTAATCAGCTAACCGCTAATTAGCGAAGCTAACATTTTCATTACCGGATTAGCTGTTCAGCTAACTTTGAAAAACATTAGCGGACTAATTAGCTTCTGCTAAATTTACACATTAGCGTAGTGGTAGCACTGGGAACCAATTTAGACTGACTCTAGTTTCCGAGGGTAGTTGAACTCCTCTTGTACGTGCTTCCGTTACTGTGCAAAGTAATGAAAAGTCTCTTCTCTGCAGTTAAAAAACGCTGAAAATTGTTTCGAAAAAAACATGGATTTTGTAATGCATATCACTCCCAATCTGTTTGTCTGATTGAAATGATTCAAAAATAGTCAGAAAGCCCCAGAACTCAAGATTCCACCGTTTTCTCCTCATGTCCTCTTTTTTTTCTGCATCACATGAATCTTTGTCACTGTGTGTGTGTGTGTGTGTGTGTGTGTGTGTGTGTGTGTGTGTGTGTGTGTGTGTGTGTTTGTGTTTTTGTTTGTTTGATTGGGTGCCTATGTGCGTATGTCTGTTTGTGTGTGTGTCCATCTCTCTTGTGATTAGACCCAAGTAACAAATTATAGACAGATGAGCAACACCGTCCATAACTAATTGTCATTTGATGCATTTTATTTAGAAAATTGACTGGATTCTCTTGCCTTTTCTGTCTCCAACTTCCTGTCTGGTCCGATCTGCTCGCTCCAGCTTGAGAAATGGTGCTCTCGGTCCTCACGGCTCATGCGAAAAATAGAACGGAGCGGCCGCGCTGCGCACCCCTGCGCGTTGTGTGCGGGCAGTCAGATAGGTTAACATGGGAGGCGATCAGAAACTCCGTGCGCGGTGCTTCCGCGTCCAGTGCGTTCCCCCCGTTAGGCCTTTTGCAGAGCCTGCAGCGGCTGTGGGTGAGACAGTTAGCCGTTAGCGGTTATTGTTAGCTTCAGCTAAATCTTTTAGCAGTTTATTGATTTAGCATTATCGAAGCTAACTTTTCAGTTAGCGGAAGAACGGTTATCGAAGCTAACTTTTTGGATAGCTGTGCCCACCACTGCCAACGCCAAACCAAAGTTCATCGCCGCCATGAATCGCTGCTTCAATGCCGGACACCGTTCCAGCAACCCCGTGTCGTAAAACGCTTACAACCGCTCCACCAAAGTTTGTGCAACGTTTAATCGCCACCCAGGCAATGCTGGCGAAGCAGCGGTGGTCCAGCGTTCAAGATTTCTGCATTGGCCTAGCGGACCCAAGCATCCATGAACTTTCGTCTAGCGGTGCCAAACTTTGACTGGGCGTTGGTGGAGCGGGGTTGAACGTTGCCGGGGCGGAAAATTCCCCGCTCCTCACCGCTCACAATATTTTGTGTAGCTCAAAACTTTCAGAGCGGTAAGAGGGCCGAGCGTAGACGGCGTTGCTTTAACGGGGGCCAACTTCTGTTAAACGGTGGTGAACGGTTACGAGCGGTTATGAATTTTTTTCACCTCTCCAGGAACGATCCAGCAAAGTTCAGGCGGTGTGACTGGGCCTTTAGACAAAGAAGATCCAATCAGACAAGATGTTAAAACCAAACAGCACTGGGCAGACTTCTCTTCAAAGTGGGTGAGACAAAATGGTTATGAGGCAAAACGACAAACATATTCAGTCCTGCATCTGGATTCATTAACTATGACATGAGCTGTTTGGACCAGATGTAACAGATTTAAGGCGCTATTCCCAGAGGCGGGGCATGCCAACAGGCAAACCAGTCATTTTTCTGGGGCCCCAGCTTTTAGGGGGCCCCCGCTAGGTGCAAATTATGCGCAAAAAAGCAATTTTTTTCGGTGTGCACGCAAGGGGTGGGGGCCCGATGAATTTCTTGCTTGGAGCCCCCAAGGACCCTAGCCCCACTGCTGGCTATTCCCTTGTGAACCAGTCCCCATAAGTTTTTTTGAAGTTCATTTGAAAAAAATAAATAAATAATCAGTAATCATTCATTTCCACAGAGGAGTCAAGAAAGTATGGTTTCTCCTTTCTTAAAATTTATCAAACAGCATTATTATTGCTGTTCTGATTATTTTTTGTTTCCAGAATGAGTTTTTCATGAGCTTGCAAGTCAGAATTCTCAAGAAGAATTTCTTTCCTGAAACTATCCCTATCTTTGTGAGGGCAAAATGTTTGTGGTGCTGATAATAATGAAAATGGCTCAGTATAAGTATGCCTTATTAAGCTTAAAAATAAAGGACTCTCTGTCCCTGCAAGACTTGTTTTTGTCCCCAAAAGGATGAAAAGTATGAGTACAACAGATGTAAACACACACACACACGCACACACATACACACAGATTGTACTGAATTGACTGACGGTATCTCACTGCCCCATTACAGTTTTTCAAATGGATAACTTGCACTTAAATATGTTGTATTATGTTTTCCTTTCCAAGGATTCCTTTTAAGTGTCGGTATAAACATTTTGTTTTTACTTTATTTCACTGTAAGTTTTATGGATTTGTTGTGTCCTATTTTGTTTTCCACATGTAACATCCACTTGTACACAGCTCTAATCAATCAGAAGTGAAAACACTTATGTGAGCCTTTTAGCTGTCATTTGTATTTGGCTCTGGGCATAAAACATACTAATGATGCCCTCCAGATTTAAGTATCTTGTAAAAAGAAGTGACACAGACCCACTCCTCTGCAGCTTGCCCACTGCCACAACTTAACACACATTTCACAGTATGCCTTATGAATATTTTATATCAGCCCCAAAGGGAAGTTTTGACATCAGCAAAGCAATCAGACAATGGGCACTTGTTTACTCGCAGCTGGCTGTAAGTGAGAAAGGGAGAGGGGGGGGAATTAGAAAAAAGAGGGGTATTTTGCATATCATCAAATTCAATTCTGAATATTGATTTAAATATGTTAATGTTCCTTCTGATGTCTTGTGCTCTAGCATGCAGTATGTATGACGAGTGAGTTAGGACTAAATTGACAATCCAGCTATGAGCCCCGGGCGCAGAGCAGTCGTGTAGAACACTCCTCTGTTGATCTTGTTGATCTCGTCACTAATCCTGCTCCCGGATTTTTACAAGTCAAGCATGGAGGTTTACCTAGGCTAACAGAGACTGAGTCTGTCCAAAGTGCTCAAAGCATTAAAAAACAGTCAATGGGTAAAAAGCTTAACATCTGTACAAGACAAAATAACTTTTCCAGTAGGAAATACATAAAATGTGGTCTACTAAACATTAGAGCAATCTCCACTAAATCTCTGTTAGTTAATGACCTTATTGGTGACAATAACATTGATCTCCTTGCTCTAACAGAAACTTGGCTCCAGCAAGATGATTATGTGAGGCTCAATGAATGTACCCCTCCAACCTATGTTAATTTCCAAACAGCTAGATCAACAGGTCGAGGTGGAGGTGTGGCAGTGATTTCCCACTCCAGTCTTCTTCTTAAACCCAAAACTAATGTTAAATTCAACTCTTTTGAAAGCTTAATACTAACGCTTACTTGTCCAAATTGGAAGAATCAAAAAGCTGTGCTATTAATTATTGTGTATCGACCTCCTGGTCCTTACTCTGACTTTTTAACTGAGTTCTCAGAGTTTTTAAGCAATATTGTATTGACTCATAACAAGATCCTTATAATAGGTGACTTTAACATCCATGTGGATGATTCTGGTGATAGTTTGAGTAATGCGTTTATTGCAGTATTAGATAGTATCGGTTTCACTCAAAATGTTGATGAATCCACTCATAGTCACAAGCACACCCTGGATCTGGTCTTAACATATGGGATAGAAGTCAGTGACCTAAATGTTCTCCCTCAGAACCCCATACTCTCAGACCATTTTTTAATTACTTTTCAGGTTTTGATTGAAGACTACTGTGCTCAAAAAGATAAAATTCAGCTGATACGGACATTATCTGAAAAATCTGTGGCTCGGTACAAAGAATTGATCCAGCCTGCATTTGCTGCATTATCTTGTGAATTCACAGAAATGAGCTTATTGACCAGTGGTGATAATAGTGATCAGTTTGTTGACAGTGCTATGCATTCACTAAAATCTGCCCTTGACGTAGTGGCCCCGTTGCAGCTGAAAACCAATCGACCCAGGCGCGTTGCTCCATGGTTTAATTCTGAAACCCGTGTTCTCAAACAAAAAACTCGGCAATTAGAAAGACTGTGGCGTAAATCTAAATCAGAACAATCTCTGAAGGCCTGGAAATGTAGCTTGCTAAGCTATAAACAAATTCTTTTTAAAGCCAAGACATTATATTACTCTCGTTTAATAGAAATAAACAAAAATAACCCTCGGTTTCTATTCAACACTGTAGCCAGACTGACAACCAGTCATACTGTAGTGGAACCAGTAATCCCAGAATCTTTAAACTGCCATGACTTTCTTAAATTCTTTAATGATAAAATCATAACCATTAGAGGTAAAATCAGTGAAGCGCTTTCCTCAGATCAAGCTCAGGGAATCCAGCCACTGCCTCCACCTGAAATACCTGAAATACTAGATAGTTTCTCATTAGTAAATGGGGCTGAGATTACTTCAATTGTAATGTCTTCTAAAACCTCAACCTGTCTCCTAGATCCAATTCCAACTAAGCTTTTCAAAGATATCCTTCCAGTTATCTTAAATACGATCATAACTATAATAAATACCTCTCTAGAAAATGGCTATGTGCCACAGTCATTTAAATTCGCAGTAATCAAACCACTGCTGAAAAAACCTAATCTCGATCCTGATATTCTAGCTAACTACAGACCGATATCAAATCTGCCTTTTATTTCAAAAGTCCTGGAAAAAGTTGTGGTTAAACAGCTTTACCGCCACCTACAGGACAATAGTTTATTTGAGAAATTTCAGTCAGGATATAGAGCTTATCACAACACTGAGACTGCGTTAGTTAAAGTCACTAATGACTTGCTATTGGCGGCTGACGCAGGTCTAGTCTCAATCCTGGTTCTCCTAGACCTCAGTGCAGCTTTTGATACAATCGACCACAATATTCTCCTGCAGAGGTTAGAATGTGAGGTTGGCATCAGAGGAAAAGCCCTCTGCTGGTTCAAATCCTATTTATCTAATAGGTACCAATTTGTTCACGTTAACCAACAGTCCTCACCGTGCTCCCAGGTCAGTTATGGGGTTCCTCAAGGGTCCGTGCTCGGGCCAATTTTATTTCTGTTATATATGCTTCCTTTAGGGAACATAATTAGAAGTCACGATATCAATTTTCATTGCTATGCAGATGACACACAACTGTATTTATCTATGAAACCTGATCAAACTAATCAAATAGACAGACTCAGTGACTGTATCAGAGAAATTAAAACCTGGATGACTACGAACTATCTCCGTCTGAATCCTGGCAAAACAGAGGTCATTATACTAGGCCCCCATAAACTGAGAGAGTGTCTATCCAAACAGATTATTACCTTAGATAACGTCAGTGTATCCTCCTCCTCTACTGTGAGGAACCTCGGGGTCTTATTTGATCAGGATATCTCATTTAAAGCTCACATCAACCTGGCTTGTAAAACAGCATATTTCCACTTGCGCAACATAGCTAAAATAAGAAACATTCTACCTAGAAGCGATGCAGAAAAACTCATCCATGCATTTGTTTCTGCGAGATTGGACTACTGCAACTCCCTTCTCGCAGCCTGCCCAAAAAGTGTATTAAAAAACTTTCAGTTGGTTCAAAATGCAGCCGCCAGATTATTAACTGGAACTAGAAGACGTGAACACATTACTCCCGTTCTAAAATCTCTTCACTGGCTTCCAGTCGAGTTTAGAGTTAGATTTAAAATCCTTCTCCTCACTTACAAAATCCTAAATGGGATGGCTCCAACCTATCTCCAAGATGCTTTAACGCCTTATCAACCAATCAGAGCACTTCGCTCTCAAAATGCAGGGTTACTGGTGACTCCTAGAGTCTCTAAATGGACACTAGGTGGAAGAGCCTTTAGCTATCAGGCACCATTTTTATGGAACCAGCTTCCAAGTGGTGTCAAAGAGGCAGACACAGTCTCCACATTTAAGGTTAGGCTCAAGACGTTTCTCTTCGATGCAGCCTATGATCAGGTCAGCTAGGGATTCTAAACTAAACTAAACTAAACTAAAACAAACCAAACCAAACTAAAGTAAACCAAACTAAACTAAACTAAACTAAACTAAAACAAACCAAACCAAACTACAGTAAACCAAACTAAACTAAACTAAACTAAACTAAACTAAAACAAACCAAACTAAAGTAAACCAAACCAAACTACAGTAAACCAAACTACAGTAAACCAAACTAAACTAAACTAAACTAAACTAAATTAAATTAAACTAAACCAAACCAAATTACACTAAACAAAATTAAACTAAACCAAACTAAATTAAACTAAACTAAACTATACTAACTAAATACTAGTTTAAACAGTTAAGTATCCACAAAGCTGCCCCAGGAGCTAGAATGCTGTGGGAAGTACGGTGCACTGAGCCCTGTCCTCTAATGTCTGAATGTTATTCCCTTTAGTCCGTTCATTGCTTTTCACCTGCTGTCCCCCCCTTCGAGGGGGAGTCTTCTCCAGTTTCAGTTGCTGACTCCACTATTACGAAGGCCTATGAACAAGCTCCGTCCGGACCGGGAGGACACCCCTGTCGGTCCTGCCCGTGGACTGGCTTCGGTTCTACTGCTGGGATCCGTGGTTCTTGTGCTGGACCGTCCAACGAACTGTCCTCAACATTGTCCTAGGCTTTACTTCTTATTGTCTCATGCTAGCTGTTGCCAAAGCTGTCCGTCCCTGGGAGAGGGATCCCTCCATACTGTGGTTCTCCCCAAGATTTCTTCTTTTCCCACTGGGTTTTTGGAGTTTTTTCTTGCCGGATGTGAGGGTCGAAGGCGGTGGTTGCTTCGTTCTGTCTCGTTACTGTAAATATTGACATATTACCATTATGCTTATTCACTGTTTTTACTTTTACCGACAAATGTAACATCTTGAAGCCCTCTGAGGCAACTGTTGTTGTGATACTGGGCTATACAAAAATAAATTGATTGATTGATTGATTGATTGACTGGGTCAAAGACTCCTTGCAAATCAATCTCTATACTTTCATCTTAGTGCGGAATATAATGGCAAGGATTTACTGCAGAAGCACAATTAAAATAGTGTCAGAAAAGTGAACATGTTGTCACTCATGCAGAAGTGTACCGAATTGACTTTCAAATACACCCTTGCTGTCATTAGAAGACTTATTGCATTGATCTACAGAAAACTCCAACATCACAACACTTGAAAAGGAAATTAATTCGTAAATGGAATATGAAGAACTTATACAGTAGAAATCCACTAGGCCATTGTCGAACAAAGGCTTTCAGTTGTCACTACGTTTCTGTTGACATTCACTCAAAGAAAAGGTTTTTATTGTTTCCCTAAAATTGAGCTCATGTCAAGGTGAAAAGATTTTTAGGGCACTGTTTAGACTAGTATAAGGACGAAACCTCTCTGCTCTGATGAAAATCTCTCAGACTTTTACAATAGGACCACTGAATCTTGACTGGATCCATACAGAATAGATATTATTTTGTTGTGACACAGTGTACACATAAAAAAGTGTGCTTAATTGGAATCTAAGCAATTTTAAGAATATATCAACATTTCACATCTTTTTCATTCTGTAGTTATCACGCCTTCATTTGGTTTGGCTTAGTTTCACAGTGCACTTTTGACAGTGAACCAAATGCTTGGACCAGGTCATGCAATTACAACAGCTGCTCATTTTAGGGTGCTGTCACCTGAACACTGGCCAGAGAAGCAGTAAAGCCTGACGAAGAACAAATCCAGCTCATTGATTGGTCACGAACAAAAGTGGAAATCCCACCCCAGTGGCTGGCTAGTGGCTAGCTACAAGCAACAGTAATATATGATCTTCTATCAATGAGCACCTGCACTTCTTCACCACTCCATGTCTGCCAACAAGACATTTTCGAACTATTTGCATCTGCTTCTTCTGACGTTTGTTTACTTCCCAATATACGTTGCATTTCACATCAAACAGTCTTCTCACTAGAGCTGCTGGAAAGTCCATCTGCAACTGAACCAAGAGCTACATTTTCCAGGGGGTCAGAGTTCACTTGCTTGATCTGGATCAGAGTTCATGGGAGCTTTCTCTCATGCCCAATAAAGCGGACTTTTTCAATGTGTGAAAGCGCCCTAAGTCAAATTGGATCAGACTAGCATAACACCCGGTTCACACCAGATGCATTCCGGCTGCGGAATGCATACTGCAGCTAATCCGTAGTCATGCAAGTCGGGTGCCGGAAGGAAACACGATTCATGATCCAAAATAAGTGATTTCAAAATAAAATCTGTGCTGTGTTTTTGCTATAATATTCTATTTTTTTACTTCTTATGGTAGAATGCAGAACAAACAACATGATATAGTCATTATACGCATTAGAAGAATTAATGATTTTGTACTTCGCCACTGCAGGAAAGTCAAGTGACACCAACATTGCACAAAACAGCTCTATGACTGGAGCAGCTCTGTGTTGCCAGATTGAGTGGGTTTCTGCCAAATCAAGCTTCCTTTTTGAACAAGTTGGACGGGGTTGATGAAATGATTATGTGTTTATGACATGTTTTTTTTATTATACAAATATGGTTTTTACGGTTTTTGTGGTTTTAATGTGCATTTACAACTGAGATGGCGGTTTGGGCTGCTTTCTATTAAGTCAAATGGGTTTCATATTGTTTGCGGGGGAGAGCGACAGATATGGCAACCTCCTCCAGCAGACTGCAGAGGCACCGGAGGTGGTGTGAGTCACAGTGCTGCAACAATTCTGTACTGCAGACGGACCGCAGCCAGAACCCATCCAGTGTGAACCCAGCATAAGTGTGCCAGATCAGCTAAAGATTGTTTGGAGTGGTGTATTATTGTGAATACCTTATGGGGTTAAGTAAGGGAATTTTTTTCTAAGCAATTGGTCACAGTACAGCTACCTGGCAGCTTTTGGGGTCAGGGGCCTTGCTCAGAGACTCACAGCAATGACCCATCACCTGAAATTCGAATCTGTGACCCTTCAGTCCCAAGTCTGCTTCTCAAAACCTCTGGGCTTCAAGTTCCAACAGTTAGTAATCTCACTTAAATTATTTTAACACTATGTACAGTCTATTTCCAACATGGATCAGAGCACACACACGGTCTCTTGGATGATACACACCTGGATTTGATCATCTCGAGTCCATGGTCATCTGTACCAATTCTGCTGCCACTTTTTTCCAGTTGTTAAAATTGAGAGCGCTGTCTAGTCTGTCTTTTGCTTGACCTTGTTTTCTGTGTCTAGAACCACTCTATCTGTCAGTCAGCCTGCCAGTCTTCCTCACCTTGCCTCACCAACATTTCACATCCAGTGCTGATCTAGCCTCATCCTGCCCTTTCCAAACAGTTCAATTCCATTTTAGCCATTTATTATTATTATTATTAAGTAATAACAATCTAAGTATCTTCATCGTGTACCTCTTTGGGTCTTTGTCATGCATTTGGCTCCAGATCCAACAGCGTGGTGAGATGGACTTTCAGGGTTTGAAACAGAGAAATCTCCAACCAGCTGTCATAGAGAAGGGAGACCCAAATGCTAGAGCACTTGTTCAAAATGCAATGGTTGCCAGAATATTTGTCCCACAAATATACAGGGAGAGTGCAGGAGAGGACAGAACTAAGCAAACATCTACAGATCAATGTAGATGAACCAATCAAGACAGAGAGACAGGCGGAGGGCTTGAATGAGACACACTAGACGGTGATCAAGGGTAATCACAGAAGGAGAGTGAGTACAGAGGAAAACATGAAGGTGAAGCAGTAGGTCAGTAACCACAGAAAGGAAGTGGCACACCAGACATCAGGAAACAAGAGAGAAAACAAACATGAGGACAGGGCAAGGCACAAAAGCACAAACAGAGCTGACACTAATAAGAAAGTAGTGTCCCTGTAAGGAGCGCACACAGCAGGACACACATCAAATCCACCAACATGCAAAAGAAAGGAGCATTCACAAATAAAACCCTTCAAGTTCTTATATAAAATCTAGTAAATGTGTTATTGTGCTCCCTTCAGGTCGGTGAGCCAATGGTCAAGAGCAGATAGTTTGCAAGCTACAAAGAAATCATGGTATCTTAATAGATGTGGAAGTAAATTCAAACATGAAAGTGATTTGATATCATTTTAGATGTGCTATGTTTCATGCTGTTGTTCTTTATGTGCAGAGTTCCATCGGACTGAATATGCTTCCAGTTCAGATGCTCTGATGCATTCATGAACAGGGGACAAGACATAGTAAGTTACCTGCTTAATTTCAAGGGTGTGAAGATGACAGACCTGATATTTAGAAAAACAGTTTAAACTTGCAAGTCAACAGCAAATGTTACTCAGTCAGTGCAAAAAAAAGTGTTTTGCTGAATCAGTTTATTCTAACGTAATAACAGCATGTAGTGACCAGTGGCAGCAATGCATTCACACTAAGATAAATACAATAAAGTAGAAAGATAAAGAGGCCATAGATTTCTGTCCCTTCCTGTCCTGTCTTGCCTCAGCCTCGAGCCTGAGCAATGGGTCTCAGTAACTTATGTGACGGTGAAGTTATCGCCTTGACTGATGGAGCCCCAAAGGAATCAATAAGCATGCATGCCTTGTACCAGGAAAAAAAAATGCCTACATATTTCAGAGCCATTAAATGACCACAGTTACCACACTGAGGGCAATGTTTCTCAATTTGACCTGCCTTTTCATATCAGGAGGTAGGGTAGATATGAAAAATTAAAGAGTCAGATACAAATTGGAAAGGTGCACGCTGCTTCTGCTCTCAGCTGAAAGTGTAGGGGATGAGCAGGAGAGCTGCCGGTCTGCTTCTCGGGTCAGAGGAGATATGTTAACAGCATTTGTTAGATCTGTATTATACCTTTTTAAGTGATAGTGTTTACAGGCAGGCCAGATGATGTATGACCTTACATCCCACAATCGCACATTGTCTCCATTTCTGAGATACCACATGTAAAGCAGAGTCAATTAAATGATTGGATGACATGGAGTTTTATCAGAGGAGGGCATGTCACAAATGGAAATGGTACCTTGGTTAGTCATTTGACCTTTAATTATCGTCCCTAAAAACTGGATTAGATAAAGCTTTGCACCCAATGGAAACATGTTATCTATTCTTGCAATTACCAGAGTCTTTTGATGAAGGGGAATGGGGATTACATTTGAGAGAAGGGGCAAAAGGAACTCCTTGTTACTGAAGGGTAAAGCATGCTACTTTAGATACATTGATCATTCTAACATTCAATGTTTAAGTGCCTTCTTCAGTTCTGCATAATGGGGAATTTATCCCCATGGCACAATGAATATCTGTTCTACATTTTGTTAAAAGGGCTGACAAATACAACCTTCATTTTCCCGGAAAAATTGAAGACCTAATCTGAATATTACAAGAAAATCGACTATATTTTAAAATCAGTATAACGTTTTGGACATTTATCAGTCCAGTTCAAGACTGGGTTCATCCTGGGCAGAATTGCAGTCAGTAAATAAATTAATGCAAGAATTAGTTATAGTGTAAGGTAATTAATGAATTAAAGTACAGACAAAACTTGTCAAACATATGACCAAAATAAAAATGTGAGTGAATGCAAACATGACATAATTAATGGATGTACTAATATGTGCATATACTGCATAAAACAATGCATGAATGAACAAATTAATAAACATCTGACTGTGAGAAAGTCTGCTAAACATCTGATTACAGCAATAAATAAGTGAATGAATGCATCAGTCTATTAAAAAAATGCATGGATGTATCAATGAGAAAATGAAACAGATATTTATTGATTGCGCAACTACATAACGAACTCGATGAATAAACAATGCAGCTTGCAAACCTAACAAGGCTGATTTTTTTTCCTCAGAAAACAGAATGAAAGATATCGACAAACAATATACTTGATGACTTAGTGTTGATCAAACAGTTTTGTGCGAACATGAAAAAACAAACAAAAAAAAAATCCCTTCTGTTCATATCTAACATCATATGGGAACTCCAAGGATTGTGGTGTCAAATTTAATCACTTTTTTGGGAGGAAATCAGTCCTTCCATAAACAAAATTAACTAAACAGATGAGCAGGCCAATGAGGGCATGTCCTGTCAACACCAAAGTATTATTGCAGCATGGACACATTGAGAGCAGAATATTTCCTCCTTGGCTTTGCATGTTGTTCTGAGGCCCAAGCAGCTGGGGTTCTATTAATTAACTTGGCATTAGCAATGTTTGGTTTTTTGTTCTGCACCCAGTGCACAAGGGTGTTTTAGGGCTGTTAAATCAGGGCTCTGGACCAGGGGAATGCTTGCACCCGGTTCAGGGGAAATTACAGCCAGTCAAACCACCAGGGAAGAAGTCACTTCTTCTGGAAGAGCTCTGTAATTTAACATGGCTGTCAATCACTGTTTCTAAAGGGCCACTAAATCGTCTAAATCTCTTGTCTGTAGTGGGGATAAAACAACAACGCCAAGGTTTGGCGACAGCTCTGTTCCTCAGTAAATATTTTCAAAAACCCTGAAAAACAGATGTCCAACATTCAGACAGAAAATTAATGTTGATGGTTGAAAAATTGCCTTGAAAGCAAGCCAAATCACTACTATTTAGCATACCAGTTGTATTTGTGAGGCAGTAGATATGGTATGAAACTTATGTAGAGCTCACTACCGATACAGCTAAGTCCTTTCTACATATAAAGCTCCGAGCCACATGTGAAGTCACTTATTGCAAACAATGTCGGATAGAAGGAAGAGAGAAAAGAGTTGTAACTAGGGATGCAAAGTATTTCTAATGCATGCATTTAAAATAAGTGTTTTAAACACAAGGTACTATTTTTTAATTTGTGTAACCCCTATCTTATGTAGCTATAGAATGTAGTCTGACGTTATTAACACAATGACATGGGGCCTGAGTTTGTTTCAAACTTTTGGTTTGCGGTTGATATTAATAAAGACACAACAAGTGAAGTTTGAAATTCATAAATCCCTCATCAGGAATTTACTTCATTAAAATAGATTAAAATGAAAGGAGAACTCTCAGATAAAACATTAAAAAAAATATATTGTGGGGCAGATTAGCAGTGAACAATTTAGCCATTTCTGTTTTTATGTGAATGTGTTATGCTGTGTTATTGTTATGCTTTATTTTTCATCTTTGTTATGGCTCAGTGCATGTTGCATGAGCGCGTATGTAAGGTGAATGTAACCCTGTTGTTAACGTTAATTGTTCGTCTGTTGTTAGTAGTTGAATGGTGCTCACGGTTCCCTGCATGGACTGGCTGACGTGCCGTTCTGTGCATAAGCCAGAGACCACAACCCAACCCAGTCCACATACACCATTTGTAAAAGGCTGTTATGTCCTCTGTTGTTACTGAAGTAGATAAAAGTTCATAAAAGATGATCCTTTGTTGTGCTCAGTGCTTTACACCCACGTACGGCCAGAAGAAGCCATGACACATCTAAAGATCCACAGCGCAACAATATACAATTTCCAAACTGTGTAAATGTAGCATATTAAATAAACAATAAAAAGTCCTAGGTTTTTTTTTGTTTTGTTTTGTTTTGTTTTTTTGTTGTTGTTTTGTTTTGCTTTTAAAACCATTGGTCTAAATAAAATACCTTAAAGCAATATTTGCATCTGTTTTAACCTTTAAAATGGATTACTTTTTAAAACTAAAATACCTTTTAAATCAAATACCTTTACAATACAAAAACCTTTTAGATCATGTGAGTAGATAACATTTAATCTGCAAATCATATAAGTTTAAATCTCTCAAAATAAGCAAAACATACAAATTGAGGAAAGGGAACAAAAAAACACACTGTTCGAAGGTTATGAATGTAGCTACGGTTCTATGAATCCCAGATGACCGCCAGAGGCGGTGCTTAAAGCACTGGAATGTTCCCTTCGCGCATGCGCAGTTTGAGTACGTATACCAACAACGTTACTTGTGACCCCTAGGTGACCCAGGAATTACCGATAAATTCCTGCCGGGAAACCCGGTTCTGTTCCTACGGAATCTTCTCGCGCCACCACGAGGATTCTGAGTGACAGAGTGCTCTGCCGGTCATCCGGGATTCATAGAATCGTAGTTACATTCGTAACCTTTGTTCTATTTCACCCCTACTGACCGCCAGAGGCGGTGCTTGAAGCACTGGAATGACGTATGCCAACTTGGTCACGAGGAATGCCAGGGACCCACCTCACTGGGACGCCTCTGCTGGGTCCAGGACGGGTCCAGTGGATGTGGAGGCACAACGTCCAACTGGCAGAATCTGGAGAAGGTGCCCAGCGTAGACCAGGAGGCGGCAGCACGCAGCTCATTCAGGGGCACCCCCTTCAGGGCGGCCCATGACGTAGACACTGCCCAACGCACCCCCTGGGGCGGAGGCCGGCCCACAGCCAGATAAGAATGGCGAATGCTGTCCACCACCCAGTGGGACAGGCGCTGCTAAGACAGCGCAGAGCTCCAGCTCCAGGGCCCCAATAGCAGACAAACAGCTGGTCAGTAGTCCGCACATCCCCCGCTGCTGCCACGTAGCCCCTGAGGGCCCGAACTGGGCACAAGAGTGCTGACCGGTCCCCAAGCCACCTGGCGGGGGGTCATAACGGGCAAGCTGAATAGGCTGATTGGCCCACAGCCTTGCCCAGACCTTAGGCAGGAATGCGGCGTTCGGCCACAGCGTGACGCCAACCCCATCCGGGTGCCATCTGAGGCATGTCGGGTGGACAGACAGAGCGTGCAGCTCCCCCACACACTTTTTTTTTTTTTTTTCCCTTGTCCTGTTCAGCACCTGGGGCTTGCAATATTGTATGATTGTAGCCTTTTACTATCCGAACAGATTTTATTGTTAGCAGCAGGACGAGACTGAATCTCCTCCTGCTGCTGCCTTTATTTAAAACTGGCATCAAGCATGGCACACTTGCTTAGTGCCACCTTTAAGCCTGCTCTACCAAAATAGAGCCCTTAATCTTATCAGTGTGGTTACAGAAATCAATGAATTGCTGATTCACCTATTTTTAACATAAAAATGCATGTCCCTTAAAATCAAGAGGGGGTTAAGCCCCCATTTTGGGAATCACTGGTCTAAACCAAACACATTAGCAATCAATGATGAAATGTAGTTATTTCAGTGTGGTGCAGAATTTAACAATAAGGATGTCACTTAGCTGTAGCTACATTGAAATCTACTCAAAGACACTAGCTGTTCTAACTTGTGACTTCACTATCTGTAATTTTTCAAGTGTGACAACTCACAGACTATTGAATGTGCACAAAATAATTAAAAACAAAATTGGTCAAGTCCCACCATTTGACCCTGGCTCAAACCTCAAAGAGCAGTGCACACACCACAGTTGCACAGGTTGATACAGCAAGGCTGAAGGAGATACAATTTGGGCACCTGTTATTACAATGATCAGGCTTCTATCTATTCGTACAATACATGAAAAAAATGTATAAGTATCCTTTCTATCAAATACAATACATTTCTAATCGGTGACACTACTTAGAAGCCCTTATTGAAACTATCAATAGTTTCTTGTAATAATTGTGCAAAAGGTTGAGCCTGTCCTTACTGGAGGTCTATTTCCCAGAACTATCTCTCATATGTTCATACACACAAATGTAAAGTTGAGAGGAAAAAAACTGCATTATGTCCCCAATGACTAAACAAAAAAAACAAAAATCATTTTGTAGTACTTTGAAAATTCAAAAATGCACAGCATTAAAGTATTTTGATATAAAATGTGAAGGGAATTTCTTCATCCTAATAAAATACAAATGTAGCCCTATGATAAAGACAGTGAAATCTGTGAAAATTGTCTAAATAGTTTAATGAAATGGAAGAAATTGTCAAAGTTCCTTTTGTTTCATCTGATTCACTGTTTTTTTTGTTTGTTTGTTTGTTTTAAGAGAAACACTTGAACATTGATTTGAAATTGATTAATCAACAGTATAAAATCCATATGAAAATTTCAGTATGTATTTATGTGCAAAGTTTGGTTGATTTGAATGTGTTGATATGTTGCAAAGATATCACACATATCAGTGTGCCATGCTTGCACGGCATCAACGGGGTGCGTCCAGAATATTTTAAATTTTTGTGAACAGTGCAGTCTAGTGCAGAGCAGCACCGCACCCACACCTTCGTGCCTCCCACCAGTGCAAGTGGCAAAGAGGGAGAGAAGAAGTTGTGACTGGGTTTAACACAGCTAACTGTAATTGTGACCAATTGAATGAATGCTTCTTTTCACCTTTAAATGTGCTACGGGCAGAAGCACAATGCAATTTCACCTCACTACCACCATGGACCAAGACAGCAGCAGCAGCTGTAGGTGTTCAAAATTTCTCCCAAGCGGAAACTGTAGTAACCTGTGTTTAAAACCCACATAATAAAGATGAGTGGTGTGGACAGATCACAACGTGAGTGTAAAGGAGATAGAGGTTTAAGAGGCAGTTCTTTAAGGTTGATCCAGCATCCGCGATGGGTGTCGGTCAGAACACAGGACAGAAGGGAGGACTGTCGCTCTTCTGGAAGTGTGTTTATTATGATATGCCCGTATTCACAAAGCAATTCTGAAATAAAAATAATAACAAACAAATTAACTCCAGTCTCTCTGTGTTTCCACTTAACAGTAATATAAATTATACACATCTATCATTCATTGGACACCTTCACAAAGAACACCTCATTGAATGATAAATAATATAAACATATAGGTAAATTAACACCACCCACCTGGAATGCACAGGTGTAGAAATCGACCACTCCCACAAATAACAGAAGTGAAAATAACATCATCAGCCATTCACGGTGTGGGTGTACAAAACAAGCGCTCCCACCAGTGCAAACTCCGACACTTGATTGGTTTATCATTCACAAAATGAACACTTATTCAAACTACTGAATGACTACACATGAATGACTTAACAGCAGCAGGAATGAACAAATAGCATCTTTCCCAAAGGAGGAAGGCTGGCACGGCACGTAAAAGCACACATATCACGGCTGACAGAGAAAACACACACTGCTGGGTGAATGATACTCATGTTCGTCTTTCACTGTGGATACAGAGCATCTACAAAAACATGCACGTCCGCTAGCTAAGGCAAAAAGGTAGAGGTAATTCCAGACTCACAGGCACAGACGATCTAACTTAACTCAAAATAGGGGGCTCCGATAGCCCACAAACTCCTGCTAACATTCAAACGCGCCACATCTTATGACCTGATGTCATTTCCGGCTGTGGGGAATCAACCTGGCTACTCTATAAATAATAGCCTTTTATGCAGTGAGAAAGCTCTGTAATGGCAATGAAATCAGAAGCACCTGTGCTGACATGATGCATTTTCATTGTTTGCTTGGGAAACTAACTCGTTTTACCCCACTGAGTCATGATCATTTTGACACAAACCCAAAGACGTGTTTGCAACACAACCAGCCTCTGCATCCGATGTCAGTAGATGAAACTGAGCAGCAGGAGGAGGTGGCCCAGGGACTGAGGAGGTGGAGGAGGCAGGGAGAGAGCTCCTTGTGGGACAGAGATGTGGGGGATGCGAGTAGAGACGGGTCTGTTGAGCCAGATGCTGGAAAGGCAGCAAGAAACTCTGAATGCCCGGCTGAGGGCGTGGAAATCTGGTTCCTTGATCTGAAGGTCCATCCCTACACTATGAGTGCAGGAACGTTGGACCGGCGGACGCAGCTGAACGCCTCCTCATGGAGTAGATATCCATTACCCCCACAGGCTCCCACCTCATAACCAGCAGTACAAGCATGCAAGGAAGAAGAGGAAGGAGACGTGTGTTTCAAGTGTTTCTTTCAAGGATGATTTTCTGTATCTTGATTGAGTAAATTGTGGCCAAAATGCCATAGATGGTAGGCCAAAACTCACATTTCAGGACAGAGCTGTGCAGCCCGGTGGTTTGTGCTCTGCTGCTCTACCTGCTGACATGCAGTTCAGCCTCTCTCCATCTCAAGTCCTGTAATGTCTCCCCCATGAGGTCAAAGTGGCATCTACAGTGTAAGGCTACATTGTGTAGCACGCAACATGAGACAAAGAACACATTAACATACTGTAAACCTGAATGTGAGGTTTTGGTGACGTGTGCGCCTGTCACTCAAATTACCACTAGACCAGGCGCCGATCACCTACACAGAGAATAGACATGGTTCCAGCTGGCGAGCTTTCAGTGCACCTTACACGCACTGTTTTGGCATGAAACTGACACTGCGCTAAGCTGAATCTGTTGACACCTCCTGCTGGTGCGCAGGCCTACCCATCCTGGTGCAAGTGAAGCTGACCGGTCAAAAAACACTAATTTTGACTACGCATGTGTTGCGCCTGTCGAAATTACCACTGCACAGCCTCCAACACTTCGACATCCTGTGCTGTGCTGAAAAAATATAGCCCGAAGTGTTTACATTAAAAGGGTAACTGGCAAGGCGCAATGATTACTATATTAGCTGGGTCTCATCCACAGTCAACATTTAAAAAAAAAAAAATTCTTCAGATGCAAAAACTTAGCTGGAAAACTCGTCCCACACCTTTTGGAGCAGCACCACAAAAAGCACAACAAAAAGACTCTAAGTTTCAGGAATGGTGTGCTATGACTTTTGTTAGCGTTCCAGCAAATAAATTCCAAGAAAATTGCCAAAATCCAGCAACTTTTTCCCCATGTACTCTGGATGAGAGTCACCCAAAAAAACACAAAAATAATCCTTGAGCAAGTCCATCGTGCCTTGCCATACTTTCACATACAGGCGTCTTTCAAATATGAACACACACACACACACACACTCACACACTCTCGTAAGCAGCTGGCAGGCACAAAGTAAAATTTCTTCTGGCATTTTCTAGTTAAAAATCACAATTTAAAAGTGTTTCCAATATACACAAAAGTGAGCTTGAAAATTAAGGAGTGAGGAACAAACACTGCAGTCCTTCAGTTTCAAGAGAAAGTTGACACTGTGTAAAAGAATGTAGCGTACCATGAAAGTTACACAGAATGTGTCTTCCCTGAAGCAATGGAAACAAATCAAAGTGGAATGCATATGTTGTGGTGAAAAACTAGTGAATGAAAGTTTATGGCAAAGTGGCACCAGGCCACCAAACATCCAGAGTTGGTGTGTTAGCCAAGAGAGTCTATTCTCAGAGAAAAGATACTCATAATAATAGAGGAACAGAACAGAATAGAACAAAGAACTTGATTTCACAAGTAGTGTTTATAAAGCTCTTTCAACTGTGTTTTTTTTTTTTTTTTTTTTTTTTTTGGAGCAGTGGGGGGCGGTTGGGGAGGGAGAGAGTTCATGGTATGGGAGTGGATTGCTTAACTGTACAATGGTTAAAAACTTGGGTTCCCTCACTGAAACAGTTGGGAATCATGATGTAGGCTGAATATGAAAGGAGGCAGAATGATGTCAAGATGGTCAAGAGAGTGGCTCATCAATATGTGTTTGTTTTAACTGCAGTGGGAAGATTATTATTTTTTGCCCATAAAACTGGTTGGCATTAATAGCTGGCAATTTGAGATGACAATAACAGAAAATACCTGCAAAAGCCTGAAGTTTCATAACAGCTGAGAAATATAAATAAACAAATCAAAGATCAACAGAAAATATTGTTGATTATACATTTTCCTGCTCCTGTACATATGTACAGGCTAATGCGATTCAGTGCAGTCAAGCTGTAAATTTACCTTTTAAAAGCCACTCAATATGCTAAACATGTTCAGGTTTGTGGCAAAGGCTCTGTGTATCACATAGAATATTGAATACAATTCATTGGTTTCTGATTGAATTTACCTCATTGAGTGTGCTGGGGAGGATCTACAGAGTGGTTAGTCCCAGTGGGAGAGGTTTCCTGAAGTTCCACTAACTACCATAAGTTCACAAGCAAAGCTCCTACTGATGTGGGCACAGCCTTCATAGAAAAAGAAAAAAAATCCATACTTAGATGTCCTCATGCAGAGGCACAGTGCCACAAAGATGAAAGTTCCCATTGAAGTCAAAAATAGAAAAATGTTAGAAATTGGAAAACTAAGAGATTGTGTGACTGTTACTTGTGAATTTAAACAGTTTTGAAATAACTGTGTAACCCCAGATTTACTGTTTTAATTTCTTTGTTTCTTTGTTTTATTTCCATATCTGTTGACATACACTAAATCTAAAGAGATTTCAAGATTGAAAATATAATTCCTCCCCAATCGGAGATCTATGTTAACTCTGAAGTACTCTTTCTCAAAATGTGTACATGATACTGGTTATGAAATGCTATGCAAAGTGTTGTTTTTTATTCACCATTATCAAACATTGATATTTCAGTTGAATTTGACACAACTTTTTGGATTAACGAGGGCACAAATCCTGAGGAAGGACACACAACGGGTACTAGGATGGGTACCCTCATTGTTGAAAATAATGATGTTATACTACTGCAGACCACAGTAATAACATGTTATCGTGGGAATTCAACAGCTTGCCACATATTTGCTTTCCTTTTTGGTCTACTCTATGCCAAATGTGTACATAAATACACTTTTGATGCTGCTCAACATCTCTTTCAGGAACTATCCACCAGCTGGTCTCAGTTTGTTGACTATTAAACACCTACCATTAAAAAAGTCTGAAACTACGTATGGAAATTTTAGAGCACCTGCTTCTTTTGAGTACTTTATTTTTCCTAAGTGAAGAGAACTTCTTTTGATGGAACTCATCAGAAGAAAACTTAATCCGTGTGTTTACATAGGACTTTATATTCCTCTATAAATCCGAACAAAGCCTAATTTTCCTCTAAAATGACCATGTAAATGCTTGAAAACTTTGTTCAGAATTAAGTTTAAATCCAAGTAGACCAGTTGGTTTATTCTTCTTTGGAAGGAATATGATAATTAGGCGAGACTCCATTCTGGTCATTCTGTGCATGCTCTGCCATGATGACACAATATTCAGTATTTCAAGGTGGCGACCCACCACCCGTGGTTCGATTCGTACGGAGACAATTTATTTAATGGGAGTTTTAAAAGAATTGGACATAATGACACAAGCGGATGAACAGATGCTTAACAATGCCGACATTTTTATAGCTGGTGAATCAAAGTTAATTGAGAAAGAAAGAGGAGAAAAATCACCACCAGAATGTTGTTTACTTCCAGGAGACATCAGTAGTACATCATGGATGCCCCCTGTCCGATCAGAACGTTTCACACCCAGCGGTGTTAGAGAGAATTTAATCCCTAATTTTTCCCATTGCTCATTAATGTAATTCTGAATTGCTTAGTTCAGAATAAACCAATTCCGAATTAAAAACACCCATTTAACCCCAGTCAGTGAAACAAACTTGGCACTTACAGCATATACCTACACAGAAACAAGGCACAGGAAACAAAAAAACAAGTGCAATCAGTCAGTTGATCAGTTTATTGGTTGAGACTCTTCATAAGACTTCCAACTTAAGAGATCAAGGAGAGAATGACGTCAGAATAGAACTGATTGGCTTTTGCTCTCTTGACAATATATGCTAATCCATTCAGCTAAGCTTTACTGTAATTGAAGTATTTAATTTGGGCAGACCAATACAAGGGTATTATGCTAATGTAAAGAAAAAATCTGCTGGTTTTTTAGTAATAATTCCATGGAAAATGGCAGGGTTTAGTTATGCTCTTTAATTTGTGCATTTAATCATGGGTCACAGACGAAAACTCATTGCTTATATCCGAGTTTGTGCACTCACACTGACATCACACAGGCTTGTGTGAGCCCTTCAGCGCACATGCAGTTTTCTCTCTTTCTGTCTGCTGGTTTAGGATCCTTGAAATTTCTCTTTTCTAGGATAGCAAATGATCTCCATTGCAAAGTGAAATTCCACTGGAGTAATTCAACCCACTCTCACACACAGAATCTTCACAAGGAATTAAAAAGTGCTTTTTGTGTGTGCAGATGCTACAGAACTATACTGCTGCACAGTCATGTACTGTACTGTACAACAAGCAATCACAAATAGATAGACGCATGTGTTGGCTGTAACTTGCAGTGATTTTTTTTTTTTTTTTTTTTTTTTGTCCAGGCAGCAGGAGCAGGACAATACTGATCATCTACATAAGCACACACATAAATGTCACACTTAAACATATGCATTCCTCAAATCCTCCGTTTATGCTTCCGTAAATAAAATGAAAGCTGGAGATTTTGACACCTTTAATGACAAAGGAAGATTCAGCAGTGGCCTGGGTAGACAGTCCAGCAGTCAGCTCATCTCTGATAAATTAACTGTGGACAACACAGTGCCAAAGTCATCACTGCTTGGACAGCTTAAGTAGTGGTAGGTGTAATAAATGATTCAGTAGACCAAAGAAGTAGGGTGTCAATTTGTAATGTCCTCCAAAATGCCCAACCACCTCTCCTACAGCCACAGAGCTTACAGATTTGTCTGAAACCAGCTGTAAATTTAATTTTAACGGCACAACACCTTTCGCTGAGTCATGCGCTTTCCCCCCTCCTGTTTTTTTTTTTCCCCCTTTACTCCCCTTTGCTTTTCCCAACGCTGTCACAAAACAGTCTTTCTCCCTGCCTTGTATTATCTCTGTCAGCAGAGGACCCATGGATCTATCAGGCCAAGCTGGGAAATACAGATAGTGACAGGGGTAATGTGGACCGGGTCACTTCACATGCCTTAACTTGTCCTCTTCTTCCAGCTCTCAATCCTCCGCAAACCACAGGTTGAGAATTTATCTTCATGACTTCCACTCGGCTCTGTGTCATTCGTTTGTTCCTCTATCCAAAGCAAAGGGGCTCAATAAGAAGAATGCACCACAAATAAATAAAGAAATAAAGACCAGACAACAACTCAATTTTCCTCTGCTCTACTTGTGTGAGTTTTTCCATTAAAAACAAAAAACAAAACACCCCAGCAGAGCTATGATAAGATGCCATGGATTTATTCTACTTGCCAAAATACACTTTTGATGTCAGTAATGGTCAATGGGGAGCAAAAGTTCTGCTCTGAGTGGCTGACTAATCAAAACATTAATCTTTGTTTTTTCCTTCATTTGTGAAGCCCGCCCAAGGCATTCTGGGGGGTGCAGGAAGGCCTAGATCTCAGCATCGTATTGTTAGTCATCTTATTCCATTGACAAAGCCCTGAAGGTAAGTAGCTAATAGAAACAATACAAACAGTACAAGTAGGGATTTCTGAAAGAGCGAAAGCATTTATATCTAAGCAGGTAATGTGTTATTTTTGACCATGAGTTCTAACAGAGAAAGTCAACAGCCTTTAGTGGTGTAGGATTCAGTGACGGATTTTGTCTTTGTTGCTCCCTAAACAATGAACGCTTATAACTGCAGATTTGTGTCCTGAACATGGCTGTGTGGCTATACTTCTGATATGCTTTCTCAGCTTTATAGTTGTAGTTACTCCATTTGCATTTTTAATTTAAAAGTTGAAAGTGCTGTTGTTTGCTGCATGTGCAGACAGATGACAAATTAAAAGGCAGAAGAAAAAAAAAACTGCATAAAGTGACTAAGTAAGATGCTGAGCCACCATATGGAGCTCTACTGGAAACACTGCTCCTCCTAAAGTCTTTTCGTCATTTGTTGTTTTGATGATGATCTTTGCAGAGCTCTATCTTGTATGTCAGTGAAAAGTCTCCAATGAACCATTCTCATTAGGGAGTGTGAATTCAGGTCCCAGCTGTAGGCCAGATTGACCTAAAATGAAACATTTTCCTTTGAAAATCCAAATCTAAAATATCCTTTTAAAGCTCAAGCTGAACCACAATCCAAATTATTGTTCAGGAAAGGCAATGATTATGGTCATACATCAGTGCAACTCATCTTGTGCATAGTGACTACACTTATATTACACAATAAGAATTAGCGTACAATAGGCAGCAGACACTGGAAGATCCTCCTTGATGTGTATTTTCTTTCCTGTCTGTATCTGTAGTGATGTTGCTGTCTTCAGTAGCATGGTGAGGAATAATCTATTGTATCATAATTCAAGTCTTACTCAAGTCATTGCTAATATCAATCTGGACAAATGTTACCAGAGGTGCAGTGTGGTCACAATCAGTCTGCTCTCTGCCAACCACTGGTAGCTTTGCTTTGCAATGATGATGAAAATGAGTGAAGACTGATATAGACAGTGTCACCATGTAAAAAGGCTCTAGTTTGTTTCATTCCAGTGACTCTAACCAGGTGTTTTGATTTTTTGCACCGCTAATTTTAGCTTTAAATAAAACCCAGTGCCTATAGGTGTCCCATCAGATGGCAATCTGATGACTGTGAAGATCGTATTTTATGATTCACACCATTTTCATTCTCATTAAACCATTCCATGAAATCTTGTGAAATGCGTTTGGGAGCATTATGATCATGGATGAGACCATTTACACAAAATGAAAGTGATGATTGAGAACAACATTGCAAGTGATTCTATTTGCCTCATAGACATCCCCAAGTTCACTCAAACAATGCCCCTAAAATGCTCCCATGCTCCACGATCAAGCCTCCTGATTACATTTACTTTAGCGTCCAATGGAAGTTGGACTTTTGTCAGTTGCGAATACCTGCTTGGGTATCTCTCCACCACAATAAAAAAGATTCTGATTCTAAAGGCAGCCAGATCTCAAGGATCACTTCCAAAGAGCAGTTCAAAACACAGGCTCAGTGAAAGACCTAAAATTATTTTGGACTTTTATGAAAACTACTTCAGAACTACAGAGCTGCAGTCTCTCTTCATCTTAAAAATGTCATCCTATCAGATACTGTTTCTCTAAACTCCTGTTTACTGGATGAGGAGAACTCTTTTGTCTTCAGTGCTTTTTAAAGAAATGTGAAATAGTGGGTGACTATAAGCAACTTGTTGTGGATATGTGCTAACTTTAAGAATTAACATGTAGCCACAACATGATTAACATTAGCGGTCTAACTGTCTGCTACCATTTGTGCCATTTCATAAGTTTATTTTAAAATCTCTTTCTCAAAGTAACTGATGTCACTTCACTTTATGAATGAGTCTATGATTAGACCCACACAGTGCTGACAGCTGAGATATTCTGTCTCAGCAGCAGTACAGCTATGCTTTTATGCGCACATAGAGTGGTACACACCATTCGCTTTCCCAATTACCTGTTACTTTTTTGTGTTTTGTTTAAATGTTGAATAAATCCATTACTTCAATGAAGCAACACTATCTGTAATCCACTATGGATTTTCATCAAAATGCACAACTCTTAAAATTAAAAAAAGGCAAAAATTTAAACAAACCAGCAACAAATACAGAGTGACCCCTGCACCTCCCTTCCTTCCTTGAAATGCAAATATTTAAACATGCAGGCTTCTCAAGTTCATTAGAGGCATTATGCAATGCCAGTGCGGTGCTGCTGTGATACAGTGTAAAAGGAAATGCAAATATTGGGTCAACCTGTGTCTGCAGACACTGTGCATTATGGGTCAATGGGTTAAAAAAGTTAATTGGGACATCAGTACTTGTGAATACTTTGGGGAGATGTGTTATTGCTAGAATATCATTATGCAAAGTCACTGCCCAGGGTCATGTTCTTTTTTCCTTTTTCCTTTTTCTTTTTTTCAATAGATGAGTCACCCTTCAATAAATTGTTTTTATAGACTCCGCTATCCAGACATTGTGTCAACTTGCCAATGGCACCATTCCTGGGAATTGAAGTTTCTAAGTATGGAAAAAAATATCTTTTCAGACTTCATGGTTGTCACTCAATTACATCTCGAATCACTGCAGTTTATTTATTCCTGCCTGTGCAAAATAAAACCAGGCCATCTTCTATTTTGCACAGACTATGTCCAGGCTAGTGAAGATGCATCTTGGCTGCGCAGAGTGAGAATAGCCTTTTGACTTCACCTCCAAGCACTGATGTGGAGGAGAGGGGCTTTCCATCCAGCGTATGGAGACAAATTGTGTGTTTGTTTTTTTCTGTCAGTGTGAACACACACACACACACACACACACACACACACACACACACACACACACACACACACACACACACACACACACACTCACAATGCTTACACTCACCACCCCCAAACAAGTAATAGTGTTGATATGAGTTCCCTTGTACTGAGACAAGCTCTGACTGTTGTATTGAGAAGAGGGGGGCTGTGTATGCTGTGATGGCCATGGGGGAGTTTTTCGCTTTCATCAGCGAGGTCAGCCTCTCAGCAAGAGCTTGTTGCTGCCTAGTAGTTTATCTGCAATACATCATAGGTGATGGATGGGTAATGGAGAAGCCATAGCCTTCTCATTCACAGCACTATATCATTTCTGATAAATCTTCAAGCTATCTGTTCATTGGGTTTCAGTGATAGGCTTCCTCCATGGCCGCATGCTCTAGGTACAAAGAGACAGTGGCCCATCCGTGTCTGTCCTCTCAATTTACCAGTTTCTCCCTGCAAGTGAATTGACTGATAATGCCTGAACTGCTGAGAAAATATGTAGCTACACAGATGGATACCGGCTGTGCTTCAGAACATTGTTATTATTTCTCATTATTATTATTATTATTATTTTTCTTCTTCTTATGTTTCACACTTTGAATTGGACATCATGAATATATTGAAGGAAAAGGAAAGAATACAGTAGGGAATTCTTCTGTCAATTGTTTATTACAGCTCTGCTTTGTCAGCCAATGAATAGCTTAACTGGGGTGGCTGTGAGTTCAGTGGCTAACCTAAGGGCACTTTGACAGTGGCTGCTGTTTTTTTTTTCTTCTTCTTCTTCTTTGAGTTTGTCTGGGGATTTGTACCAATAACTTTGTTACAAGTTTACTTCTGTGACAGCGGGCTGAAAATACAATTTGCACTTCCAGTTATGAGTCAAAGCTTGAATAAAGTAGTCTTAAGTTTGCACTGCTTTACGGCTGTACATTGATAGTGTATTTATTTATTTATTTATTTTTTAAATAGACCGTTATCTGCACGAGATTGTGCGTTTGATCTGTATTTACTAAAGGATAGTCGAAGCAGCTTAATATCCTCATTGCCCTACACCGTTGCTTTATCAATTCCACAATCCAACTGAATTAGCAGCCAGACCGTTGGGCACTGATGCTGCCATGCTATGATAAATATCTTAGACAAAAACACTGATCATTATCACAGTATTATTGTTCACACGGTTATCTCACCTTTTTTAACTTTGCCTCTAGTACCAAGTTAATTTCTCTTCTCATCAGGGTCATCATGAGGCCTTACACAAACTTCTATTCATTGTAAAATAAGTATGACAATTGGGTGCATTTGGGACCTGGAAAGATTAAAGAATTAACCCTTAAGTCTTTTATTTTGCATCCTGTAAGAAGGGGTACTTGACTGGTAAAAAGATTTAGTTTGCATAATGAAGATTAAATCCAAATTGTTTCAAGTTGTCTTTTATCAGAATCTACAGCCGGCAACATGCGGTGCATGTGTCAACACGAACATTTACTCTCTTAAGACAGAACCCTGTTCTACAGTCGAGCATCATTTTGGTTAGGCCCCGTTTTCATAACATTTGTTTCAAGTGAAATCGAAATATTTTTGCATTGTCGTTTCAGAAATCTTTACTATGGCAGAATGTTGAAATTGATATCTGTCCCACAGAAATGGCAGAAATGAAATCATTGTAGTTCTCATGTTGAACCTCTGCTGGATGTCTCAGGTGAGTAGACAGCCATTCGTATGGATAGACGATAAAGTGGGAATGCTATTACAATGACTCTCAATTGGAAAAACTACCAAGTGCAGGAGTTTATGGACTGGGAATCATGACACTCTAGAGGGAAACGTTATTGTTGATCGACTCATGAATGTTCAGAAGAACTATTTACTACGGTCAAAGTGCACATGAGCATTTTTAGAAAGCTGTCTTTTCCCCCATTTCCAAGGAGATGGAGATGGACCTGGAGCATTTTTAAAACATTCCAAATTGGCAGCGTTTTCCCCAAACTTTTTTTTTGTTATTTATTTTTAGTGGTGCCAAATACAGTTGTAAATTTAACAGACATCCAAAATGCTACGAAACGGTTTGGTTTTCACTTGAAAAACGTCATGCAAATGAAAAACTCCAATTTTACACTGAATGTGAAAGCAGTGCAGTGTGGCTGCATCATGGCATGCTGCAGTATGGCCATAAGGATTGGCCCCCATTGTAATTAACGTCTGTACTCACACTGGATGCAGTTTAACAGCAGCAAGGCACAACGCAGCCAAAACCGCTACAGATGATAGACAGCGAGTGTATTTTCTCCATGCTGCAGCAAACACTCAAAGGACTGGAGGAAAAATGACAGGGATTTGGGATGCCATGGATGGCGGTTTTCCAGAATAAAAATGTTCTTCCGGTCTGCGACACAGTCAAGCAGCAGCGCCTCCACAGCCGGAGCAGAATGGGAGATTCTGTTAGGAGGTCAGTTCAAACACTTTCCGCTGATTTAAGAAGACATTGGAGGGTGTACGAATGGTGGTATCTAATTTGATTTATGAAAATATTGTTGTGGTAGTGGAGATGCAGGAGGAGGAGATCTGAGGGAGGTGCTAAGGAGGGAGGTATCACAACACACTTGAGTCTCATCAGGGACTAATTACGTCTCTCGTCTCTGTCAGTAGTGGGCTGGGAATAACATAAAGGATGCCTCAGGAGGAGGAGGGTCTGTGGTCTGAAAAGGCAGCGATATGACAATGGATTCAAACATCAACTGTCAAAAGGAAAACTGACTACAAATCTCTGTAAAAGAACCTACCACAGATGATAGCCTTATGTTACAAAAGTTTCAGGGAATTTTTTAATAACAGACCTTTTCCAGAATTGATGAAAAGAAAGTACAAAACGGATAGAATCTTACACGTTTCCCATCGGCTATGAAGAAAAAACATGAAAATACATGACCTTGTACAATAAATTCACTTCACTATTCAAATACAAAATATGCTGAAATATAAAAAAGCATATATCTAGTCTAATCAAAGACCCACCATTGTGCACAAATCATCAGAAAGTCCAGCAGTCAAGTTGCTTGTAGTGGGACAAAGCATGTGCAGCATGATAGTTAGAAAGGAAGGCAGAATGCGATTCAAGCTTTGTGATGAGGGGCTCATCCTCCGACACTTTGAATACCCCTAGTTCAGAGGAAAAGCATGAAAATTTCCTTTTGTGATGCAACAGAACATCAAATGCGCTCTCTGAGCAGTTTAAAAGTTCCCCGTGTTCATGAACCTTTTGTCCCGGCTATGCAGAGATAAGCATAAACCATAATAAACAGGGCATGATACTGCTGGCACCGGCTTATATTCTAATGCTGAATCTGTAGTGCAGCAGTAGATAGAAGGTAATGTGAGATAGCTTCAGGTAATCTGTATGAAGTATGAGGTATATTCATCCCCTGCACAAAATAATCCTGCCTGTTTTAAATATAGAATAGATAACTGCTGGTCTGATGGTATTCTGCAGTAGATGATAGACGGTGAAATGGAGCCAAAATGAATGGGCCCCTTAGTTGAACAGAGCTAAATTCATTTCACAGACCCAGTGGATTGGAGTTATCTGAATCAACTGTCCTCCATGGCTGCCTGAGGGATATTGGAGACGGCTAAGGTCAAATTACAGGGGACAGGGGAGATGGGGAGGGGGGGTTCATCTTGCATGTGACTGTGGAGAAATTACCTTAAGAGTTTGCAGGAGCCTGACAGGCAGTCTGCGACACTAAGATTGACCAAGACAGAACACAGAAGAGGAGGAAAATGAAAGTATCCTGCCTCTTCCTGCAACAAAAGAAGGTTATATGTCTGATTCAGGAATGACTCATCCCAGACATGGATGTGAACTCTGTTGTGAACAGAACGCTGACATTAGAAGATGAAGAATGACAGTGAAAAAGGCCAAACATCATATGTGACAGTCCTCATGCTGACAGTCACAGAGCTGAAATAAATGCAATGCTCTCCTGACACTCCCAGGTCCTCTAATGAGATGGTGCTTAAGGTGTAAATTAGTTACACAGTCTTGCTCATCACAGACGCCGGAGCAGCAAATCCACCGGGTTCCTCCAGCTCCACCAGACATGATGGAGATCCATTTCATGAACATCACTCATTAATATGCTAATGGGAGTCATTAATGCTTGATCGTGGAATTATTTGAATTACAGTACTTGGAGGGTTGTGACCAAGAGGGAGGAGGTGGAATCATTTTCAACCAAAAGTTATTGTAAAACCAAAAAAAATAAACAAAACGAAACAACCCCCCCCCCCCCAAAAAAAAAAAAACAAAACAAAAAAAAAAAAACTGACAAATGTCTGATTTATACAGTTACAGTCATTATTTTTTTCTTTTGGACTTGAGGACCCCCTTGCTCATCTCAAGGGGTCTGCTCTCAAAAATAAATAAAAGTAAAGCACAAGTCAGATCTTGTCTGGTCTTGTCTGTTTCACCCAGAACGAACCCAGTTTAGTCTGTTGACTGGCTTCTTCAATTACCTTTTTGGAGGAAAAATCTAACAATGTAAAGTGATGATTGTTAAAAAAAAAAAAAAAATCATACTACATAATGGTATTGGTCCCAAAGTGTGTGACTACAGCAATAAAATTAATTTTGTTCAGTGTCTCTCTGGAAAATACAGGTAAACGGTTTCCACAAATGAATACATGAACCGATCATTCTTCTTCCAAAATATCGTCTGAGGAGGTGTGACGAAACCCACACCTAAAAGAACAGGGTGGACAACACCTGAGCGCATCGGTTTCACTCTCCTTCTTCCTAATAAACTGAAAATTTGAACTACAATAAATGTTAAATTAATTACAGTGAATATTTCATCTCGAAATGAAAATGTGTCATCCTTCAATATTAAAAAATATTAAATTCTTAACAATAGAAATACATCAACACAAATGTGATCACACATTTTGCATTAATCACAGTAAGAAATAAATAATATTTTTCCATTTTGCATTAGCAAAACATTACATCCTCTCAATTTGAGCAACAGATTGATGCATTTATCTTAACATAAGCCCTGCAGACCAAAACTGATCCACAAGGCCAGTCTGCCAAATCAATAAGCAAATTGAAAAAATCAAAAAAACCTTCAGACAAAATTCCCAAGATTAGTGGACACACAATAGTGAGAGCTGAGCTAATATATCAGTGATATTGAAATGAAAGGCAGCAAGCCAGCCTCAAAGCCATGCTGGAGGGTTGTGAGTTTGTAAAAACATTTATATTAGAAAGTATTTTTGCAACATTTAATTGTATTTTGCACCAGAAGGTTTAATTAAAACTGGTTCTATGTTGGGTTTACTGTAATTTTCCTTAGTAAGTGTTAGTTTTTGAGAAAAAAATTGACATTTTTGTCATGTATACTCTGTACAAAAACAATGAAAAACTTTAAAATACGAATTGAAATTTCATGACGGCATATTTTACCAGTCTGGCCCATGCAAGATGAAACTGGGCTGCATGTGGCCCCTGAAATGTGTTTGATGCATGTCGCTCATAAAGTAATGAATATTAAATTTATATTGTCATCCAGTAAAGGTTTAAATACTTTTTGGCTACAATTCTAAACTGAAAAATATATTTCCTGCGTCTCTCTAGATATATTCCAGGCAACAAGTTGTTGGCAATGCTGCTGTTATTCTTAATGTGATGTCAAACATCTTGTTGACTCTGCACACTCACTCCAACAATACCACTGCTGGTTGAGACAAACAAACACACTCTGACATTCATTCATTAATTTACTTGTTGTTTGCTTGGAGCTCAGGCATATCCCACATTTTCAAATTCTGTTCATATTTGTGGCATTTTACGAAATTGTACGTCTACAGCTTGATAGGTTTAAATACCCATGCAGCGTCATACTTTCACACGTTCTGTGAGCTGTCAGCACTGCCCAGGTCAATCTAATGACCGATTCAGTCATTAAGTTGAAGCTAAAATTAACGCAGCAACAAATAGTGGGGCAAACCGATTATTTTGTTCTGTTTCAGTTCATCAGTCATCACTAAATGACAATATATTTCAGTGCAAGTGCTCCCATGAGGAAGAAATGCATTTTTAGAGGAGATGCAGAACTCGGTATAACACTTGCTCATGAAACAATTTCATGGACGTGGAGAAGCAGCAACAAAACAGCTGGACAGTTGGACATTTTTCTTGTTGCTTTCAGGAGGATTTATATCTGTCCACCTTCAATAAACACAGAACACTGGTGGCAAAATAATGCTAAAGGAAAAGCTTTGGGTTATGCAAAACCTAAAAACCAGCCACAAAGAGAGACAGCAGCTCAACGATTGTTTCACAGCTCCACTCTCTAAAAGCAGGTCTCAATTTCAAGCATCTGAAATTCTAAATCGTCAATAAAAGCTTATTATTGATGTGCACGCACACACACACACACACACCCACACACACACACACACACACACACACACACACACACACACACACACACACACACACAATCGTACAGATTAATTATGCTCTCCTTAGCATTTAGCATCTAAAAACCTTGTGCTGTGAATAAAATATATCAAGTGCATGTCCAGGAAAGCATTGAACTTCTTAGGAAAGTTAAACTGAAGTTGGTCCCAGCTCCAGACAGTGTGGTGGTTATTCAGCACCATGGTCAGCTCCCCGTCTGAACACTTGTCATCAATAACAACCACTGAGGTGGAAGCCTTTAATATGAATGATAAATGAATTAAAACCACTCGAGTAGCATACAGATGGGTGTGTGAACTCCCAGAAATGGTTAAATTAATGACATTTTTCTAACAAGTTGTCATATTTTGCCACGCTATTCTGATCAAAATTGACAGTCAGGAATATAAATAAAAGTGGAGCTTGTGTCACGCTGAATCCGGCACAAATCTCTGCTGGGACGCGACATAAATCAACTTCAGGACCACGGACAGCTCCAGCACAGCACAGCATACTAAATGGACACTGGAAAACATGGGGAACTGGGTTAATTAGCACCACACTGAGGCTGCTGTGCCTGAAGAATTCAAAGAGCTGATTGCTTTCACAGATTAATTTTCTGCTGTTTCTGGGTAGATTTAGTCTCTTTTCCTCTTTTCCAGCAGCAGGAGGTAACAACTGTTTTAGAGACACCACACTCACTATTTTATTGTCTATGATGCAGCACAGTCCCATGCCAGGTGTAATTCGTGATGAAAGTGAGACAGTGACAATGGTTTAAGGTCAGAAATATCAACATTGGTTTCACCCTTTAAAAAAAACAAAAAAAAAACAAAAAAACATTAATCCTTTCTCTGTACTGTTTATTCAGTTCAGTGTACAACTTAAAGCCCAACTAGCAGCAGAAAGTCTCCACCTCTGAGTCTGGCTTTTCTGAACATTTGTGCCTCTCACAATGGCTTTGTAGAAAGTTTCCAGCTCTGTGTCTGGTTCCAAACAAAGTCTTCATCTATGAGTCTGACTCCAAAGAAAGTCTCCACCTCTGGACCGCAACTTCTTCTTATCAAAATATTTTTGGTTTTTGTTTGTTTTTTTTTTTCCCTACCATCAACTATGCCTCCCCATGTGGAGTGTTTTTGTTGTTGTCCTTGTTTTTTGTTTTTTTTTTTATTAACAGTGCCTTGAAATGACTGTGTTGTACTCAGTGCTGTAGAAATATAATAAAATTTAACTTAATTGGACTGAATTAAATGGTGAAAGGCAGGTTACACGCTGCGCTGGTCATTTTCCCATCACAAGGCAAACAGAGACGAAATAGCTTTTATTTGTCTGATATCCATTCTTATAAAAAATATGGAACCACCAAATCCCCATCAGAGTCAACCAAAGAGCCCCAAACACACGGAAGAGACTGTGGAGAGGCTCCACATAGACATGCATCCGATTGGGATTTCAACACATCTCATCCATCCAATAAATGCAAAACAAAGTGAAACAAACAACTCACTTGAAACAAGCATCATGGTTTTGCATTTTAACACAAAAAACATAAAAGCAGCTAGTAACATTAACATAATCTACATTAGTGTCAGCAGCATTAAATAACAGTCAGCCCCACTTTGTACTTCACAAATGTATCTTATCGCCATTGGAGTTGATCTTGACAAGGATATATTTTATTGTTAAAGGACAAGGAAGCCGGTAATCAACTCATTCTCTTGTGAGGTGTGTGTGTGTGTGTGTGTGTGTGTGTGTGTGTGTGTGTGTGTGTGTGTGTTTGTGTGTGCATGTTATTTTCAGACTAGTTTTACTTGTGCTGTTTTGGTTTGTTGGTGAGGTCTCTTTAATCACTCTGCAGGAGGGAAAAACCTTTTACCCCCCTCTGTGGTAAAACATTGACAAAAAAAAAAAAAAAAAAAAAAAAAACCACCCAAACAAAAACAAAACAGAAAAGCAACTTGTAATTTTTCACTTTTCTCTGGTGCATGACGGTGTTTACACAAGAATGGGATTTTTTGAAATTCCGTTTCAAATGTCTTTAAACACATCACTTTTTTGGAAAAAAAAAAAGACAGAGAGAGTCTGTTAATCACTCCTTTGGAGAAGCAGAAGTCAATAAAACACAACAGATTCTGCCTCCTTGTAAAATCTACATCCTGCACACTTTGGCTCTGAGTTTGATCAATGGACTCTGAAATGAAATCAGGTTCCCGCGTGTGCAGTTTTACAGCGCTGATTCCTGTTGCTATAATGCGTACTGTCATAGTCATTATGAAAATGCCAGCATCCATTCACTCACTCAGTGGCCATGTCTCTGCTGCGAGGAGACTTTTAGCAGTAGATGCCTTTGCGGTGCAACTTAATGACTCACGGTTCATGCATAGGCATGCTCCACAAGACAGAACCGGAGAGGATTGGGCATTATGCTCAACACCTTCTCTTCCAGTCTAACTAATGTGACAGCTCAGACAGATAAGGACTTAAATGTTGGCGTCCTCTCTGGAGGGTTTTATTTTTTTTTTTTTTTGGAGTGGACCAGCAAGGCAGTTATGGGGGATATTCAATTACTTCCACAGCTTCCACAGCTCATGCCTTTATAAATAACTGCAGCATTAAACGAGCTACATTAGGGCGTAAAGTTAATGACAAGAATGTCATTTCGCTTAGTGCACACCAATGCTTTTCATTTAAAGTGAGGAGTAGAGCGGCTGACTGTTAACAAAACGCCTGTTATTATTCTCTCCACGTCGGCTACCTTAGTCCACCCTCCTTTGGCAGCTATTACAGAGGGCTACTTGTGTCTTAAACATGTGACTAAAGTGAGAGAGGGGCACAGAGGGGGAGAGCCGAGGCGCCCATGCCTGTTATCTGCCGTGCGCCTGCCTCCAGTTTCTACACGAGCTGGATGCTGCGCTCCGACGCGCACACACACGCACACTGCGATGCGGAGTAGGCGGGTCAAGTAGGAGAAAACAGCGCCGGGGCTCAAATCGCAACGGGATATTTAACAGCCATCGCCGAGGCGTCTGTCCACGGTCACCGGCACCTGCATTCCGCCGCATCTGTGCCATCTCTGGACCCCCACGATTTCTGAAGTAAAGCACCAGGGCGGGTGTTTCTTTTCTTTCCTTCTTTTTTTTTTAATTTTTTTTTTTTTTTTAGATTCCAAATCGTCCGCTCCTTTGCGCTTCTTGAGTCCACCACCTCCTCCTCCTCCTCCTCCTCCTCCTCGCCTCTCCTCTTGACTACATCTCCTGCTGGATGATTTCATTTTCTAAAGTCATTATCCCCTAGAAAGGTCAAAGCCCGTGCTTCTAGGAACGTTGAATTACTCCGGGATAAGCCGACTGTCACCGCGAGCGCACCCCGACCGCTCGCTCGCGCTCCCTCAAAGTTTCTCACTGGTGTAGAACCGTGCATCGGATTTGTCCGGAGCAGCCTTCCTCACCAATCACTTTTACCTCTTTTTTGCGGATCCCTGAGTGTGTACTAGTGATTTTTTCTTCGTTTTTTTTTCTTTTTGAGTGCTGTTTTTTCCACTCTCTTGCAGAGTTCCTACTGAACCACGACAAACTGTGAAATGAGTTTCTCTACAATTTCAGCAGTTGAAAACCATCCAGATTCAAGTGGAGAATGGGAAATACTGAGTTAAACTTTGTCTGCTGTTTTAAACCCTGGTGAGTTATTGTATGTCTTTTTAACTCCCGGATTCATTTGACTAACAATTAGATAAAACAATAATTTAATTGCATACCTGTGGATGTGTTTTCCTGACGTTTCCTGCAGAACTTGTATTTCTCTTGAAAAGCACTTTGAAATCTGCTGTGCTGTGACATCTGTGAAATCCTTTCAGAGGCTTGATCACAATGCATGCAGAAACTGCATGACTACAGGCTCACACACACACACACACACACACACACACACACACACACACACACACACACACACACACACACACACACACACACACACACACACACACCGCTGAATCTACTAGTGCCTTCAGGAGAGCATACACAATATTGCTTTTCATGCCTTGTCAATATACACGAACACAATCAGACTCATCTGTCTCCTCTCTCACTCCCCATCTCCTTCCCACTTCTCCCTCACCCACACTGCTGCCTTTTATCTGCCTTTACAAAAAAACATCTCTAATCTATATTCCTCTGGGTGTATTGGCATTCTCGCCTGTGGAAGATCAGATCTCTCACACTGATGTGTGCACTGAGCATGGTATGCCAAGCGCTAGCGAGGCAAAAAAAAAAAAAAAACAAAAAAAAAAAAAACAGCCCAGCTTGCTGTGAGGGTGGTGGAAAAGAAGCAGGAGGGGGCAAAAGTCTCACTGATTTCATAATTATACATTTCACCCTCAAGCGTCACCCTCAAAAAAGGGACATGAGTCAGGGCAGCCTTATGCCATCATCAGTGGAGGCGGTGATAATGAGCCAGATGCCCTCGAAGAAAACAAATAACAGTTTAAATGCAGTCGTACTGGCTCAAGGGCATCTTGGCATAGGTGTTCTTTTCTGTATTCGAAAATTGACTTTACATTAAATCTGTATTTAACACTGAAAATAAGGAAAAGAAAAAAGCATCTGCACTGGCATGAGAGCTGTTAGTAGCTGAGCTTCATGGTAGGAAAAAAAAGCTGTGAATCTCTGCTGTAATTCTCATTGCCACTTGCCAGTGTTAGGCAGAGGTGCCAAAGCCTCCAACTGTTTATAGGGCCACAACAGGGCCACTGTTCAGCAGTGTCCTCATCTATCCTGCGAGACTGGTGAACCCAACCGTGTCCAGGCCTGAAAGGCACACTGTCTCCTCCTATGAAGAGGGAGATTTTTTTTTCACTTTGTATCAGTCACCTGGAAGATGTGAACAGCTCATCATGTTTTCTTCACAGACTTTTCCTTAAAGTTCCTAATGTTATGATGGTTTTTTTTTTGTTTTTGTTTTTTTTTTCTGTTTAATGTTTACTTCTGTCAAAGCTACTGTGAAACTTGCTTGTTTGTTAAGGTGCAGCAATTTGGCATGTACTTGAGAGGGCACAAAACTTGAAAAAAAAAAACTCTTTTAGGGCAACTGTGACTGAGCAGGGTAGCGTCTTTAGACTTCCATCCCACTGCTAACAGGAGAAATCGCATGCCTGAGAGGGCTCCTTGTTCTTACAGTTTAACGTGGGGTGGATGATAGGACTGGATGCAGAGTTACTCCGTGGTGCGATGGCTGAGGAGAAAGGAGAGAAAGGAAAAAGGAAACAAACAAATAAATAATAAAAAAAATAAATAAATCTGCTTCCCCCTCAACAGCTCCTGTAGGCACGCCGAAACTGAATGAAAGACTCCTGGGTGTAAATGCAGCTATGCAAAATGATTAGTTATTTTTGAGTAGACGGATGGATGTGTGGAGTGCTAACAAGTGTCTAACTTAATGATTAGGAAGCCACACTGAGTGAAAGACCACTGCAGCCTATTTGATCATAATTGGTTTTTGCTTGGTGGAGTCAGTGGGACAGGGAGGCAATAAAAAAAAGTATAAAATTGAAAGATAATGACGAGAAAGAAAGAAATGAGAAGGATGAAAGGACTTAAAGAAACGACTGACAGAGCAGGTTTTGTTGGTATTTCGAGGTCAAGTTTTGACTGAGATGTACTTCATATCCTGAGCCCATTATTTTATGATAATGAGCAAGCGGACAAGTTTTACTTGGAATCTCAAATTATTGAAAAAAAAAATGTAGCAGCAGACAGAGCAGAAAAGTGAGAGGAAAGAAAAACCACAAGAAAGACGGGAAGAAAACAGTCTCACTGAGGGATTTCAGACTGACTTGGACACTAAAAAGTCTCAGATTAAGACTGACGGGGGTATTAAGGCAAAATCTCTCTGAGGCGAGTGGTAATTGAATGTTCAGGCTGAGCATGTTTTGTTGAAGCTCACAATAGACAGACCTGAGCCTCTTCGTGCTGAAATTTCCTTCATTGTCATAAATATCTTGAAAATATGCTCAAATTCTCTGTATTGTTACAAAAAAAAAGAAAAGAAAAAAAATTATGCTTCAAAGCACCAGTAACTAGAAAGATTATTAAAATAAAACAAGGTATGATCTTATGTTGCTTTAATTACACCATAATTATTAAATTTGCATGCCACTTTACAGTATTGTGCACATTTCTCAGGCACCAGAGTGTATGCGTGAGAGTGTGTGTGGGTGTTTTTGGGTGGTTGTGTGAACTGGAGTTGATGAAGGAATGTCTCCTATTATAAAAGCGTTTCTTTTTCTGTACATACTGTACATTCCATACATTATATTCCACAACAGTAAATCAGGGACTTGGTGTGACCATTTTCCTCCACGGAAGCATCAATTCATCCCAGTACACTTGAACTCAGTATTAGTTTGTCTTGGAGTAACTCAAGTAGGAACTTCAGGAGATTATGAATACTGTGTTGAAATGAGAAATCTTCCGTGTACAAGCGCCCGACCATATTTTACTGTTCTGTTTTTGCAAAGCCAGACTGACTCCATGGGGTTGACATCAGACCCTGTTGCTCTTCTTTATGTCTTGGATAGTTCTTAATGACTACACGCAGAATTTAGAGCCAGTCAGACACCCAGCTGAGGTTATTTCATGGTCGATAAGTCAGTTTTTCTTTTTCCGCACCTGCCTTAAACTGTTCTATAGCAATTTATATATATATATATATATATATATATATATATATATATATATATATATATATATATATATATACATATACACAGATAGATGGATATTCAGAGAGAGAGAGTGAGAGAGAGAGAGAGAGAGAGAGAGAGAGAGAGAGCGTGTTTTCCCCTAATATTACCCGCATCCTATAGTGACACTTCAAATGAACGTGGAGGCTGTATTTGTATTTTTATCCAGCCAGGCGCTTCTAAAGTGGGAGTGAGGAAAGTTGAAATTGTAGAAAATAATGCCTCATTTATTCTTTCTGTGGATATTTGAGTAGCCAGTGTTGCAGTAAAAAACAAAACAACAGAATGGCATTGAAAATGACTGAAAAATGAAAAAAAAAAAAAAAAAACAGGGAGAAGAGTGAAACAAGAATCTGTCTCTTTAATTTAAGAGCAACCTTTGTCCTGGTTTGCACAAGGCCACCAGAGGAAGAGGTCTATTTGTGTTTTACTGTGATTTATTGAAGCTTCTCTCCGTATATGTTCTCAGGCACTCAGTGATATGCAGCCATATAAACTCATGAAAGTGAGAAGTTTACAGTCTGAGTAACAATCATTAAGTTGACGTTTCCCCTGTTTGCTTTCAAATAGAAGTTTATGTAGACTGGATTAAAGTGATTTACAATACATCTCAGGGATTGAAATAGGCATATTTGGCTTTAAAATGCTTAAATCTACACACACCCATACACCAAAGAGATACGAAAGATTTTAATTGTTATTCCAAAAGAAACTGCTCAATGGAGACTGCATTAGTTTTGCTTTGGTATTATTAGGCATTTGATTTAATGTACCTGTGTTGAAAGCACATTTGTCAGACAAAGTGTATGAAGAATTACACCATGGCTATTTGTTTTGTAAGCACAGATACTTTTTTGTTCAAAAATGAGTGTATTTGCTCAAACAATGTAGATAAAAACAACTAGATATTGATTAAAAATGTTTGCGTCCACAGATGTTAAAAGGAGAAAAGTAGATTACATGGTCTAAATGGATTACTTGTGAAGAATAGATTTTACACAATAACAAGTAAATTACTCCAGTAATGTGGGTACTTGTTACTTCCACCTCTGATGCACACACGCAAATGCACACAACACTGAAAACAACTAATGTTCACTTTAATATATCGTCGCTGTTTCATTTTTAGCTGTATAATAACAAACATTAAAACATTTCTAAAATGTTGTTGCCAAAATGACCTCTTCACGGAACTGGAAAGGTTCCCTGTGCTCAGTGCTACCATTTCCTGCATCATCAGACAGATGTATGAAAAAGTGATGAATGTGTCCTGGTGTAACCGACTGTGGACATAGAGGAGGTTAAACTCGTCCCGTTTTTTTCACGGTATTTTATCGCATGATTCTACACTCGTGCATTGAGCTGAGGTGAGCGAGGTGGATCCAAAACAGCAGGAATACTAGAATACGGAGTTTGCTGTACAATGTGGCGAGTAGGACTCCAATTAGATATCTTTAAGACTCCAGACAACAACCCCAAAGTTTCTGAAGCTTTTCTACAGCAACACTTCCCGACCGGGGACTTTTTTCAAAATAACCTTAGAACTAAATTTAGACAGCTGGAACAAAGTTCCTGCGATGGTCTGTAGTACCTGGGGAAAATCCCTCCGCTTGAAACACAGCTACAGTGATATATCGGTGGAGCCCCTCCTGCCAAAAAAATGCTCCTGAGTATTTATTTATTTATTTATTTTTCTATTTATTGCACTCCTTCAGTGATTACTTGGAGGTTTTTTTTTTTTTTTTCAGATATGTACACACAGGCTGTGATTTGTTGGGGTGATATTAGAGGATAAACCCTTATTTATACTGGTCGAAAGTCAAAAGAAATGAGTCACAGTAGCAGTGAGCTGGAACCGTTATGGATAGAAAGTGAATGAACTTTGTCCTTTTAGAAGAAGATTTTGGTTGGATCGTTTTTTTTTTTTTTTTCATTATTCATTTTATGTAAAACTTGATTGTCATGGACTGAAGTGACTGGGCGCACTGCTGTCCCTCTTTCATAATGAATTATGACTGGAATAAATGAAGAGCTTTGCTTGTTTTTCTTATCAGTTTATTACTTTCTTGAGCCAAATCTTTCACCCTGCTTTTGTGGTTAGGAAGGATTTGTCAGGCTGATCTGTTTCCTCGCTTTTCTCCAAGATGTCGGCTGTGGATTTCCCCTGCTTTAATAAGCTACTGTCTCATTGTGTAAATAGTCATATACAGTTAAAACTGGATTGTTTCTTTTTCGAGTGAAGACAGATTTTGCATGCTTTTTAAGCAGAATATGCTGTGTCACCATTAAGCCCCACATTTGTGCCAACGACACCGGCCGGTTTATTAGTTTATCTGCCGCCTGAGTCCAGTGCTGATCAGACGCCTTCATCTCATATGGAGCACAAAAGAGTCTTTGTTGTGTTGTGACTGTCAGAACAGTGACGACCATGCTGAGAAAACAGATTGCCAGCACACGGCATCGCTTGCTGAAATGTGCCTGTAATTTTACAACCATTACTTAACGCCAGTTTAATGATCACAGACTATCACTCTCTGAAATTCAAGCTGGATACTTTATTTTTCCCACTTCAGACATCAGACATAAATGCACAATTAGTTTGAAAGTTTCGGTTGCAGAGAACTGGAGCTGATCCCAACTAACTTTGAACGAAAATGTATTTGTCTAACTTCTGTTTTTGGCATTCAAATAAGCTGCTGGTGTTTTGATTGGGGAAGAACTCAAATCAGAGGAAGAACATGCAAGCACCACATATTAAGATCCTAGTTAAGCACGAACTCCAAGTGACAATGTACTGTTTTAGCATTTTCATTTCAAAAAAAGGTTTGTGTTTGGAAATCAATGTCCATTTGCACAGAAATGTCACAAATGCTGAAAACAGTGTTATTAGAATGCCACGCCACAAGTTGACACTGTTGGTGATGGAAGTGCACACATCCACACATACAACATGCTTTAAACATTAACAGCAGCATGTTTCAGAAAAGTTGCATTTGTCACTATTTCCACTGAGTCAGAGCGATTTTGAAAAGTTGCAATGACTCCAAGTACCGATGTTTTGTAAACGGACACCCTAAATGCAAGGAAAGTTTTCTGTCTTTACTTGAAAACATTGTGCTAATGGGGTCTCAAACTGCAGGCATTTCTGCCTTGAGATCTATCTATCTATCTATCTATCTATCTATCTATCTATCTATCTATCTATCTATCTTATCACTGAATATTATCACATAGAATATTTTGTAGCTATTAATATTAATTCAGTTAATAAGATCCACAAGCAAAAAAGTTAATACAGCGGTATCCTGCATACTAGACTGACATTGCAGATTAAAAAGAGAAAAGGGAAAAAAAAAAAAAACCTGCACCTGAACACGTCTCTTCTGCTCACATGTTCATTTGACCCTCCCCAGAGCTGCCAACTCTCTGGCGTTCATGTATTATTACTTTGAGTTTTGATGTCTAACACTTCTAAATGCATGTTTGAAGATCTGTAAAAATGTGTGTGTTCATCACAAGTGCATGTGAGAGCTTTCATTGTGACATTTTTTGTTGTCTTTGATGTCTTCCTCCCAGGACACCATGGGAGCTCATCCTTTGTATTTGTTTGTAAGACAGCCGGATGAGTGCAACTGGCAGTCGTATTATAATTTCACAAAGGCTGTGTTTCTACCCCCGGCGGTAGTATGAGAGGTATTGTTGACAGTTGTAGGAGAGAAGATAACTGGGTTAATTAAGGCCAAAAACCTCATTAGTCAGCACGGAGGAAAAGATGTAAAGTTTATCAGTTCCTGTTTCCCGACTTTGAGGATGGTTTTAGGGTTGGCTCGCAGACATGTTACAAAGTGGATCCCGTTGAAGAAATCCTAATGAAATGTTTTAATCTACACCCCTGACACACACACACACACACACACACACACACACACACACACACACACACACACACACACATGCCTTCCCATCATTTTTTCCACCATTGTTTTTCATGTTCAAAGTCTGAGAAATCACAAAAAAGAGACAGTCACCATCTACATATTTGCTGTGCCAACAGTGAGGATCTGCTGCAGCCAGTGTTCCAGTCATGCGTACCTGGCAACATCTGAAAAAAACACAACACACATTGATGGAGTGACACACACACACACACACACATACACACACACATGCACACACATAGTTCAGGTAGGTGACCATTGCAGCTCTGGCATCCTGCAATGGGCGAGCAGATGTTTAGGGGCTGAATGCTCTGTTTTGTCCCCGTCTCAAATGAAAACGGCTGCTGAAATTCTCAAGAAAGATTAGTCTTGAGAGTTCCCACATCTCATCAAGCTTACTGTGTCCTCCAGAAGACAGGGTGAGAGTCAGGATCCAGCATTGCAGTCGGTAGCCAGGCCAGCCAATATCTCTGGGGGAAATGTGTAATTCTGGATGTTACACAAACTTACTGGAGGTGTTGCAGTGCAGCCCGAAAGATGTGCAGCAACATCTTTAGGAGACAGATGACTGTAATCATTAGAAATGTAGCAGACGGGTAAAAGAGGCTAATAAATGAGCTGTTGAGGATGTTCTCTTTGATCAAAATCAATCGAGTTATTAACTCAAAGTGGCAACACTGGCAATTTTGTTAATTTAGCTCGAGAAGTGTGTGAATCAATCAGATGCTTGCAAACTAAGTATCAGATATTTTCAAGAATGACTGCATTCATGGTTTCTATTATACAGTGTGTTTTATCAAATGACTGAGTGTGTATTACCCTCAAGGCTATTGATAACAACTTTCAAATGCAGGATGACTTGAAAAATTTCAGAAAATTTTAATCATCTCCTTCCTTTTTCATTATAAATGCATAAAGACAAACAAAGGCCTTGTTTCTCACGGATGTGAGAAATAAAAAGAAGACATGTCAGAATTAAACTATCGACACAAAATATAATAAACTGTGCATTTTTGTGTTGTTTAGCGGTTAGCTCTCTCAGCTCACTCAGTTAGTGTCCTGGTTGGTTTCTGTGTGGTGTTTGCATGTTATTACCATGCATGTGTCGTGTTTCCTCCTACAGTATTAAAAACAATATTTTCAGTTGAAATATTGACTTTATAGCAATCCGGAAATTGCAGTGGATTTATAGAATGGCTTCCAAGATGAGCTAAAAGAAATTGTTTTAAAGGAGTTTATTTAGTGTTGCTATATTCAGATTGCAAATAATTCATTATATTTTGTTTTTTTAAATAGCAATTAACTATAAATACATGTAACAGCCTGAGCAAATATGTACACACACACACATGCATGCACTCACAGTAAATAAAATAAATAAATCCATATTTCATGTAAATATACATATACAAAATGACATGAATGCCATCCTTTCATCACATTATCATGCACATATTGGCTTTGATACACAGAACACAGCTGTTTCTGTGGTTTGATTGTGTTGTGTATCTGTGGTCGACTCACCTTTGATTTGAGGAATATTTTTTTTTCAAACCGGTATCAAATTATCTTCATCAGACAAGTAATCATATTTGTGAAATTCCTAATTTCTTTTCATTAAACATTATCAATTTATCACTGCTGATGATGAAGACAAGAGTTTATGAGGAAAGGGAATGTTGCAGGTTGAGATGAGAAAGTTTTCCAGAGTGAGTTTACTTTGTGAGTTTCATTCTCGATGCATGAGCGGTGACAGCTCAGCTCATCTCTGATTAAACTGTATGCATAACCTCAAATTTCAAAATTCAGCAGAAAAAGGGAAACACAGACCAGCAGGGGGGCGTGCATATCTCCATTAAATCCCTACTGGCTAATCACGCTCTGATAATAATAAAACTTATTTGTATCGCACTTATCAAGATTTGTGTTACAAAGTGCTGCGTCAGAAACATGTAGAACACAGTAAGAACCAAAGGACGGGTGTTGAAAGCAATTTGTATTAAAATAATCACACAACTTTGTTCTTTCATTGTCATAAATTGACAGACTATATCCCCCTCTCCTTTGGCTTGAACGCTCGGAAGATCAGCATTGCAGCAAACTGAAAAACATGTACACAGTGTAATGCAAAACGATTCGTTAAGTATTGACTGCATTAATACGTGGGTATGAATAAACCTATAAACTGATTTTATTCATATAGTAAGTTTGCATTTTTTGAAGCCACAACTATAGTACAAAGCCATTAATTTCTACAATCACTGCACCTGTCATGAAACAGTGTCAGTAAATTTATAGCTGAATTGTGGGTGGATCCCAAAGATAATTGGTGCTTTTCAAATTTATTTTCATTTTCCATGTATTAAAATGAACACTGCAGCTTGGCGCGACAGAAAAGAGCTAGGGGTTGATGCTGTGCGAGGTAGCAAACAGACATCCGTTCTTCCCCCTTGGATCTGCCATGATCCCGTGTCAATAATACACCTGTACAGTTTAATGTTTCTCTGGCTTTGCCTGGCTGTACCTCGCTCAGATATGCTGATCATATCTGTGAGAATAAACAGAAGTGTGGTGACACAGTGATCAATCTATCAATCAATCTGCCCTCTGTCAGTGACAGGTCCCCATGAAATATTGCCACCTGTGTTTGATGATAAGAAAATAGTGGCTGAGAGCTGAGGATGAGCGTGAACTCCAGTAAGGTGTCATTGTTTTGTTAAAACACAGGTTCCTCCTCAACAACTATTGGTGAGATCCCCACAGTTTTTACTTGTATCTTTTTAGACTGAATACAGCAATGCGTTTACCATCTGACTCTAGCTTTGTAAATCACAAAACACGGGGGGAAAAAATAAAGGACCTCCACAATCGGACATGTCTTCTCTGATGAAAAAGTGGATTCTGTCATATGTGTCATCTCCAAGATAAATTGCAAACTGTGTTATTGCCCTATGCTCAAAGAAACATTTTTCCTGCACGTGTGTGACATATTTTCTTTTCAGCATATCGGGGGAAAAAGTGGGTGTCATATGACAAGGCTAAGGTGATTGTGCATGTGTACACAAGCTGACTGTCAATCCCTCCAGAGAGATGTTTTGAACCTTGAGGGGCCTCCGAGCAGATGTTTCCAACGCTGAAAAACAAACCAATGCTATCAGATTCTTCTTCTTTTCTTCTACTTAAATTATGATTACCTTGGTGCCCAGAGAGTAAGCCTGACAGCGTCTGAACAATCTGCAAAGCGATTATGAAAACATTACAAAACAACAGACACTTGATAGCTCAAACAAACACGGAGAATCGGTAACGGGCTACGCACGCTACGCAATGTCACATCTCGGCTTTCACCAATATTATTCTTGGCATTTGCCTATTCAGGGGACGCAGATCTTCATTATATTCATGTGTGGGAAAATCTATTCCCCCCCATCATTTGCAATCTCGTCACAATTCCATTGAGAGGACCTCACAGGAACAAACAGAGCTTTCATTTCATACAGAGGTTCCAAACAGCCTCGGGGTATTGCTGGCCCACGTTGTGTAAAATCATATTTTGAGTGGATCTACTGGAGCTCTGCTGCTTGTCGACAGCCTCAAATTAAAAATCCCTTCCTGTTGTATCAAACATTTGATTTAAAAAAAGAAAAAATAATAATTACATGAAGGCTCCCTGCCTCCAGGATGAACATTTTTACCATCAAGTGATGAAAACAAGAAATTTACATGACGGTGGAAATTTGATATAATGCTCTCATAAGGTGAAAAAAAAAAGCCAGATATTTTTGTTTCGTTTCTTTTTTTTTTTCATTATTTTTATCCTGGCAGCTGAAAGCTACGGCTCGTTGGATGGTTTTGTTTGGGTGGTAATGTGATTACAGGCCTACACCAACTGTTTTTCAAAAAAAAAAAAAAAAAAAAAAAAAAAACGAAAAAAAGAAATGTTTACAGACAAACCCATCACCGAAGGTCTGTAAGATACTGCGGATGTGATCTAAAACTGGAACTGAGGCTTCGTTTACATGAAAAGTGAAGACGTAAGACTTTTTTAAATGTGTTTGGCGTATGTGTTTGGCGTGTCTGTTCACATGACGGCGGTGCTCGGAGCCACTGAAAATGTAACCTTTTAAAAATTACTTTGCATGGTTGATATTTTTGAGAATGTGCCACGTCCGTTTCCATGGAAATCCGGGAAAACACAGCTTTTGTGAAATTCTGCAACTGTGCAGGCACAGTAAATAGTTCTTCTGCGCATATATGAGTAGATAGAAAATAACAGTTGTTTTCCTCCAGAGTGTCATAACTCCCAAATCCATATTTTCCTGGGACTTTGTGGTTTTATGGGTGACATGTGACCCAGTTGTCTGTCCATGCACTTGTCATTCGTGTTTATGGTGTACTGTTGTATTACTGGATGTGTGTGCCTGTACATCCATTAGGAAAACAAACAAGAGCGCCCACTAGTGGCCCACCTGCAGCAGACATTGTTCTCAGACATTGTGCTTCCATGAAAACTTGACTCTTTTCTGAGATGAATCGCAACAGCAATGCATTTGCAATGTTGAGATTGTTCTGTAATTTGAGTACAAGATTGTAAAGTCGGATGAGAGTGGGTTGTTTTGAGGAAGGAAAGACAAAATACAAGTGACAAAAAAGTGAGGAAGTGTGGCGCAGGGGAAAGCTGTGGTTCTCCTGCATCAGCTTTTTGGACAGCTGCCTGTCGGATGATGGGATTAAAGAGTCTTTTAATGTGACCTCTGCGTTGTGTTTTAATAGTAACACTCCTCATGCTGCCCCCTCTGAGCAAGGTCACTGTATACACAACAAGCACCATGTAAATTAAGGCAGGATTTGACTTAATGTATTTAGTCTTTTCACAGTTGATGTTAGAGGTAGTTCTGGGTTCAGCCAACACGTCCGTCTGCATTTATAGTTTGTGTCGGGCCCTTTTTTCAAGCAGCAGAATCATGTTTTCACACAGTATCACACAGCAACGTACACTGTTCACCAACCTTTTTTTTTAAAGATAGTAACCCATAACTCTGATGTCAAGTTTTGACAAAGCACACAATAAATGTGCCTGCGCTCACAGTGTGGCTGCTCAAGAAATAGGGATGGACACAGAAAAGCAAAGCACTCAAACAGAGAACATGGCAGACGATAACACGAATGCTACGGAGACAGAGGTCTTGCCGTTTCACTGCGAATGCACTATTCAGAGCTGCCTGAATGGGAACAAAAATTTGAGCTCTCTGCCAGTTTAACTGCATCAACAACAAAAGCAGCAGAGGGAGAATTGTGGAGATTTCAGCATTGGGTAACATTATCCCTGCCTCTGTTTTATTTGTAGCAGAGCTGTGCAGAATCGTAGCACATTTGTGCCAGTACGCTACATTGTGTTTTACAAGGGATCAAGTGCAACTGCAGATCTGAGTGGGGAAAGCATCTTCTGCATTTTTCTGTTTAGCAAATGTCTGGCCCCGTAACAGTTAGCATGGCCTTCTGATCCTTTTATTTTTCAGTTGTTCCCAAATAAGAAGCTGAAACAATGGTAAGAATAAATACGTTCATATATATATACGGCAAAGAGACAAAGAGCCTGGTTTACTAGGATCCTGCATAAAGCATGGTAAATTGGAAGCACATGAAAATAAATTGCCCTTTCAGTCCACGTGCATTTTACATGCGATCAACTAAGAATAACACCGTGACTGTCATGATGTGCACACCGGAGTATTCAAATGAGGGTTTTGTGTGCATTACGTCTTGAAACGGTCATTTCTGGGGTTTTTAATTTTTTTAATATTTTGCCATTCAGTGTTTGGCTGGAGCACTGAGCCCTCGTAAGCACAAAATTAAATGTTCTTCCACAAAGCAGGAAGCATTACAGCGAATAAGTCTGACTCTGGCGAGATGATCTGCCATTGTAGCAATGGGTGAAAGAGCTGTTGCTGTCCATCAGACTTGGAAAGCTCAGATTCTCTTTCAATAATGGTTCCCTGAACTCATTTGAACAGAATTGCAGACTTTTGTTAAACCATGAGTCTGTGACTCTGCCTGATTGCGACAACTGAGCCCCATCCCCCCTTTTTAATTAATTTATTTCTACTGTGATTTTTTTTTTTTTTTTTCATTTGTGTGAGATGATATTGTGGGAGGGAAAGAAGGAGAATATGGAATTGATTTTTTATTTATTTATTTATTTTGGGGAGTGACACGCCCCCCTCAGAGCGTCCATCTCAGCGATTTGTGGTGTATTTCCCCCGCCCCTGAGAGGGGTGGGGGAGCGCGAGCTGTGCAGGAGGAGCCGAGCAGACTACGTCAGAGATGGGGAGAGCTGTACATTACGGGCGGAGCTGTGCATTATGGGTGGAGCTGTGCATTATGGGCGGAGTTGTGCAGAACAGAGCGTTTCAGCCTCAACATGGCTGCCAGGGGGAGATTCAGGGATTGCTCAAATCTTACTGAATGCTTGTTTTTAATGGGGAAATGACACTATAGTATTATACAAAGCTCAAAAAAGTGGGTTTTGCATAATCCCCCTCCTTTAAAATAAAATTAACAAATGTAAGTTGTGGCGGGGCCAGCTGAGGAAATGTCTCTCACCACAATAAGAGCACTGAGCCAAATGGCATCTCCACTTCAATGAAAATACAGTCATATCACAAACATTATAAATCACATTGTGTGTTTTATCTGTGGGCATAGAGTCTTCCCAGGTTACTGATCTGAAACAGATAATCCTTTATATCTGTGCCCATTTTATCTAAACCTTTATTAGTTGTAGCCCAAAGTGTGTTTTTAATTGACCTCAACCTCATGTTTTTTGGGTTGATGGGATCTATATTGAAAAATGTTTCTACTGCTGATGATTATGTTTGGGTGATGTGTCTCTATGTTGCTCGTTTGTCTTTTTCAGTAGGTATAATCAACGCAGTTTCTTCCCTTTGCTCCCTTTGAGTGATTTGAGACTTATATTATTTAACTATAGAAACCTGCAAATCAAAAGAACCACTTTCTGCAATTTATTGCAAAAAATGAGAATATACAAAAAAAAAGTGTTATTCCTGAACAGGACTGAATTAGTATTTGCTGCCCATTAGAACTTGAATCTTATCTGAGGTTTGTCCATCAGGTTTACAAAATGTATTTCAGACCTGTCCTGTTAAAATGTAGGTTTCAAGGTTGAAATGTGGGACATTAAAATTACAACCAAAAAAAAAAAAATACAAATACATTCACACTAAGATATAAAATGAGTACACATCCGCACACACAGAGGTCGAGAAAGCGTGAGTCCTGGGCGTGAAGACCACAGTGACGTCAGGCTGAAATCAGTTTCCCGAGAGCCAGCTCATCTCGTCTCATTAGATTGGCTAAATTAAAGTCCTCCTGTGTGCTTATCTATCAATAATTAACCCTCATGTCCCTCACTTTCTGAGAATGAAGATATCATACACTTTGGTATCACATGTGAAACCTGGTTGTTATGTTTCATCTGTCCACCCCCAGCTGTTGAGTGTTATCCCCGAGCTGTCGTCCGTGTTATCCAAGAGTAGTGATTTTTCAAAACCCACACACCCACACATGGTCATATGGCTGAGTTAACTTGACAGATTGTCATCAGAATACTGTAATGGGACTCAAACCCCCCCACCCACCCAGCCACCCACCCTACGTCAATACCAAATACACACACACAGGCGCACAATAAAGAAAAAGTGTGTCGCTGTGGGGGAGATGATTGACAGGACTCAAAATGATGGTAGAGACTAATACAAGCTGTGGACAACTCTCTGAACAGCAGGTAGACTGATAAATCACAACAAGTGATGTGTGTGTGTGTGTGTGTGTGTGTGTGTGTGTGTGTGTGTGTGTGTGTGTGTGTGTGTGTGTGTGTGTGTGTGTGTGTGGCCCACACAGGAGTGCATTTCTTTTTCCTTAATTTCCATCTAGGTCCAACTTCTAATTGTACTGTTGGGCTTTTACAATGAAGTTTTTGTGCACCCACCATATAATGTAAGATTTTATTCTGGAATGCAAAGAAGAGGAACAATTATTTGTTAGGTTAAAATGATGAAGTTGCAGTTAATAGGATAACTTCTTAGTTTTGATAAACCCAACCAAAAAAAAAAAAAAAAAAAAAAAAAAAAACGGGGTGGGGGTAGGAGTGGGGTTGGTGTTTTCATACAACTAATAAGGTCTGAAAAACTTTTTCTTGCCTGTAAATATTAAGTTTTTGAGTTCTGCACAAACATCTCTACTCCAGAATATATGCAATGGATCATTAGGAGGCTACACAGTGGCGTAGGGGTGGACACTCTTAAAGAAAAGTGTTACGTATGCGGTTTCGAGTGCAGGGGATCTTTCTGTGTGGAATCTGCACAGGTTTTTCCCAAGTACTCCAGGGCAAGAAAGCATAGGTCTGACATTTATTGGTGCTTTTAAAATGTTCTGTAGGTGTGAATTTAAGTGTAAGTAATTGTGTGTTTGCCCTGTAAATGGACTGGTGACCCGTCCAGGTGTAACCTGCCTTCATCTGCAGTTAGCTGGACTGGCTGTAGCTGTTTGTGTGACCATAAGTGGATAAAGTGGTTCAGAGCAGGGATGGGCAACTCTGAACCAAACATTAATAGCCAACTGAAAACCTCTGGCTTCGTCTTATTCAATCATCTCTTATTGTCAACTAAGAATGCATTTAATATCACAGTATCAAAGGAATGATTTGGAATTGATGTGCAAAAATGTGAATAATTGCCTTTTTTTTCTGACATTTTAATAAATGGTCAGAGGGGCCACAGCGAAGGCTGACTGGGGCCACATTTAGTCCACAAGTTACTTCTGTTGAGTAAAGGAAATAGATGGATTATTAAAATCATTAAACACTTCTTGAGAGAGAGAGAGAGAGAGAGAGAGAGAGAGAGAGAGAGAGAGAGAGAGAGAGAAACAACTGCAATGTGCCACTGTGATGTATCATTTATATAAATTTGTTTTTCCCTGAAGACAGTGACTTATTCTATTTTGAGATTTTTTTTTTTTTTTGTCAAGGCGTGTCACACATAAGGCCCGTGGGCCAAAACTGGCCCAAGCTCACTACCTTACTGCTATCAAACAAGCCGTAGGCCTCAGAGCCACGCTGTCAGGGTGAGTTTGCAAAAACATGCATAATACAACGGCTTTAGGAGAAGTTTTTGGGACATTTCACAGCTATTGCAGCAGAATGTTTCATTAAATGGGCTTCATGTTGACACTGATGTCATTTTCGTTACTAGCCTATTTGTTCGGGTTTGTAAAAATATAGACTCTCCCATGTGTACTCTGCACTACAACAAATAAAAATTATTTAAAGTTTGAAATGAGAGGTCATTAACATTTTAATATTAATACTTCACCATTCCAGCCCTATCAAGATAAAATTGGGATAATTGGAATTAAAATATGCTTGACACTGCTGATCTATGTGGGGCTCTTAAATAAAGTTAGAACTAAGTTTTAATGCACTTGTAATGATGGTATTATTATTTTTCTTGTCTGCAATTTTGCTTTTGTAGTTTGCAAAATGGAATGATGATTGTTGAAGACATGAATCACAAAACAAGTGAAGTTCTGAGTATTTGTATTTTCTTAAATGCCAATTTCAGGGAGAATGTTTTTTTGAAATGTAATTAAGAGAAAGTTCAAAATGATCCAGTGGTTAATTCAACTGATGTCGCTTTCACCAGTCATCTGGCAGGATCTCCATCTTTGACTTTTTTAAATCAACAGATCCTGACGGGCATTAATATATTCTCATGTGGAATGACCGGACTTCGAGAAGTCTGTCAGGACTGATTTTCAACATAAGGAAAAGTACTGCATGTGATAGCTGGTGATGCAGTGAGTTTCAACAGTGATGCATGAAAGTTGGTCATTAAAATATCTTTATATGTAGGAAAGGTAAACAGTGGTGTTTCTATATGAAAATACTTGGTGGGGCAGGCGTAGTCATGGGCGCAGTCCCAGGCGTGTGTGTGTGCGTGTGCTAATACATGCATGTATCATGCTGTCATGGCTACACACGGAGTTCAACACCACCGTTAAGTACGTGCATATAAGATATATAAGATTGACAAAATATGCTTTCACTCGTCAAAGCTGAGGGCTCACTTGAATAGAAAGGCTTTATGGCGGTTCTTTTGGGAAAAAGACTTTCCTTCATTTTGATGTCCGATTGTTAGCTTTGGCTTTAGCAGCGCCGGACTGTCACGGCTCCCTCAATCTGTCAGTCACTAATCAGTGCCTACCTACAGCAGCAGCCAGTCAGTTCTCAATATGGAAATTTTGTTGCAGTGGGGCTCATGAGCTTGAAGCCTCATTTGTAAAAAAAAATAAATAAATAAAAAATTCCGGTCAGTCTCAATGAACGCAGCGTGCACTTACACATGCGTACTTGTATTTTTGTGGATGGAATACACACTGCTTACACACAAAGAGTTTTATTCACAGACAATATAATACTGCAGATAATCTTGAAGAATTTATAACATGGTTTGCTTTCAGTCCTTTCTGGTGACTCCAGGTAGGGCTGTGCTGCACCTGCAACTCACATGTAAATCCTGAATATCCATCACTTCATTTGTTTCAATTTTTATATTTGGGATGTTGTGAAGCCCAAACATGGTGTATTCTCCTGGCACAGCGAACTCTCCTTAAGGGGGTTTTCTCAGAATCCAAACGTGTATGTGTCTGGTTAATTGGCTACTCCTACTATTTTCTAAACATGACTGTGCATGTGTGATTTTCTGTCTCTGTATTTGGTGTCTCAGCTGGAGTCATTCACAGCTTTTTACAAGATGAACAACTGTATGGGTTTTGTTCATTTATTTCATATATTATGATACTTTTTATGACCTAAAATCTGTCAAAAAACCAAAGCACAGCTTCGGGGTAAAAACTGATAAACTGGAGTTATTCAGTTTGGTGTTTCCTTCAATTCATAGTTTCACCAATCTTTGTCCCAGCATGCATCAGTGATGTCACATTCTAAAGTGTCTATACTGTATCTTCTTGTCACAAAAAAAGCCGCTTTAAATGTACCTCTTTTTTCCTCCCCTTTATATATATGGTTCCTGCCAAACTGCTTCCATCAGTCTCCATCATTGACTGTGTGTGTTTGTTTCCCTTTGTAGGTGTTTGGGGGTCGTTGAAGTGATGCAGGTCCCCCGGTCATCCCAGTGGAGGAGCCAGCTAATGACAAGTGTTTTTGGCTGCTGAACACCTCCTACACCCCCACCCTCCACCCCACCGCCACCACTTCCACCACCACCCTCATCCCTTCTCCCCTCCCTCCATCACTGATGGCTCTATGGGGCGTCGTCAGCCTCAGCCTTCACTGCTGGGTGTGTTTACGGATCGCTGTGACGGCAACAGCAGCGACAGCGAGCCTCCCCAATGACAAACCCGGGGGACCACTGGACTGGCTCTTGTCTGATAAAGGGCCCTTTCACCACTCTCCAGAGTACATCGACTTTGTGGAGAAGAACCGGCAAGGCTTCTCCACCCGATACAAGATATACAGGTGAGTCGTGACTGCAGAATGAAGAGGCACTTTATGCTAATTACTGCTGCCAAATCACTGCTCCATTGCTATTATGTTTATGGAAAGTCCCCCAGCAGTCACCTTAAGTAGACTCCACAGTCACCCTTTGAAGGCTCAGCCATGTATAAATAAAGACAATGTAATAGCAATAAGGTAATGTGTTTAAGTAGCTAGATTAGTTTAACTTGGCTATAACGTTAAGTGAAACGTACATGTAGACTTTCCAAAACTCACCTTTGAAGCCATTTTTCCCCAATATATTAATTTAATATCAGACTAAACCAAAATGTTCACTTTTCAAATATTATTATAATGGTTGAACACTATGTAATGCACTCTTTGTAGTGAATTGGGCATTTGAAGTGTTTGTCTAATCAACAAAATATGACATGAACAATTAAGCAAAAGGAAACAACCCACACATGAGCAGCTTGATTGATGGCAAGCAAACGTGCTGAACTAATCAAAACCAGCCTAATTTACAATGTTTTAATCAAAAGAGTTAAGTCGGAGTGTTGTCACATCAAGCCAAAATACTGCTGTCCTAAATTTAATGGCTTATCTAAAGAAAAACACACTGTCATTGCCTTACGAGACACACTATGTCTAACTTTTTAAATGAGCATAACATCACTGACAGAAATTTGATTTGCACAGTCAACACAATCAAATAGAGTGTCAGAATTATTTAGCCTTTCCATTTTCTACTTTGAAAACATCAATCAGGTGGACAGTCTGAGCGGCAAAGCAAGAAGACCGAAAAATAGCATCTGTCTTATTCTCAGACGGGTGAAACAAAAGTGATTCACATTTTCTTTGCGTCCAACAAATCAGACATAAAGAACATCTGTCTTACTGCTAGATGCACTTTTGAGCAGAGATGGCAAAAGTACTTCAAATGAGTGAGAGGCTTAAATTGCTCATCTGTTTGAGTGGGCCATCTTCCAGTCACAGTGTTGGTAATCTGATCCCCAGTTTGACTCTTCACATGTCGAACTGCCCTTGGGCAAGGCACTGATCCCCAGTTTTCTCCTTAAAGAGGTTGTGCACTTTCCGTAGCAACCCACACCACTGGTGTGTGAATGTGGAAGTGAAGTATGAAGAGCTTTGAGACTGGATACATGAAGTCAAAATCAATTCACCACTTCTCATTTAAGGCGCCATTTACACGCCAACGGAGCTGTTTTTGAAAATGTTCCGGCTCCGTCTCTGGAAACACAGGAAAGCACAAGTTTCCTGAACTGCTGCTGCTGCCCATGCGCACCGCAACCATAGTGAATAGTTCTGCACATGCGAGAGAGCAGTGGTAGCATTTCATCCCATTTCAGCCAAAATAGAGTGTTAACTCACAGTGCGGTTTTAAACCAGATAGCAATGGGTAGTCTCAATGCACAGGTTGGTTTGATATCATTCATTTGTATCGTTCATCAGTGACTGCTGAAACTCGCGCCCTCAGGGCTATTTATCCAGCACTTCAAGCTGTCTCTATTATTGCAGATTATTTATAGAATAATATATAGAAGTGTATGTTGTTTTGTTTTGTGGCTGCACGTTGGCACAGTGAATAGTGCTATTGAGTCACAGCAAGAAGGGCCTTGGTTCACATACTTCCTGGGGCCTTTGACCTTTCTGTGTGGAGTTTGCATGTCAGGTTAATTAGTGACCCTAAATTTCCCCGAGGTGTGAATGTGAGAGTGTATGGTTTTAAGTCTTTATATGTTGGCCCTGCGAAAGAGTGGCAAACTGTCCAGGGTGAACCCCCCCCCCTACTCCTTGCCCAAAGCAGCTGGGATTGGCTCCAGTGACCCTGATAAGGACTAAACGGTTGAGAACATTCATGGATAGTTAATGGGTTTTTTTTTTTTTGTTTGTTTCTTTTGGCCTGTTTTTTGAGTCGTGGGGGAAGGACGCCCTCTCTTGGCCAACTGCCACTGGGTTGAGAGTCACACGTAATGTTCATCTCCTCATCAACTTTAATGTTTATAGCTTATTGTCCCCTGCACGTGTGTGTGTGTGTGTGTGTGTGTGTGTGTGTGTGTGTATGGCTTAATTTCTAAAACAACCAACAGCAATGAACTTGTGGCCTGTCGTGCTAACTTCATTGGTTTCATTGTTTCTGCCGTTTCTCTGTAAACAGACATTATTTTCAAAATGTTGCCGTGTAAACACAGAACTGTTATGAACGTAAAATGAGAAAAGATACATTATCACCTGAAAACTTGCCATATTGGACAGGCAGCCTGTCCAGGGTGTATCCTGCCCTCACCCGTAGTGAGCTTGGATATCCCAGTGCCCCACGACGCTGAACAGAGAAGTCTAGAAAATGGATGGATGAATGGATGATGTCGTGTAAATAGGGCCTGAGGTGAGAAAAGTTCAGACGTGAGCACAGCAGCTTTGCAATGTTCTTAAGGACATTTGAAAGGATCATTGCTTGAATTTATTTATTTTTACCTCCGCCAGGAGGTTATGTAATCACGTCCGTCTGTTGGTTTGTTGGTTGGTGGGGAAGCGCCGCATGCGTAGCGGCTCGCGCCGTGGACCGCGGACGCTCTGCTCCTCTCTATTTTCTCAGCGAGCTGCGCGCCGTGCACCGCCAGTTGTAAAGCTGGACAGAGCAGATCGCACCAGACAGGAAGTCGGCAACGGAAAATATGACAGAATCCGGTCAATTTTCAAATTAAAATGAAGTAAAATAACATAAATTTTGTTGCTTTTCGGTTTTCCTTTTCAGATAAACACACACACACACACACACACACACACACACACACACACACAGGGAGAGAGGGCGAGAGGGCGATAGAGAGAGGTACCGCACGCCACAGCGCTCGGCTCTGATCACACTCACGATCAAAATGTTGTTTTATTATATCTGGTGTTCTTATTGTTGTTGGTGACTGATTTGAGCTGTGGCGGAGGTCTGCGCTCTCTGAGTGCCAATTTCTAGTTTTCCAATGTAACAACGATGATTTCTGATCACACATAGATCATAATCAAAAGTCTGTCTTAGTTTTGAAAATTAAAGGAAGTAATAAGAAAATCATTAAAACTGTTTAGAAATGTTGTTTTAGAAGTGAATTTTACACGTTAAACATTCAATGCCATTTTGAAAGCTATATAAAGAGACGAGATGCGGAACAGTAAATCTCACAGCATGAGTAAATTCAAAGCCTTTCATGATCTCCTCTTACAGCATTTGTATTTCTTCCTAGTGCTATATACTGTTGCTTCCAAATTTACCAGGTGTATTCTGAATTTATCAAAAGAGGGGGTATAAAAGCCAAGGGAACACATTCTGAGTGCGATTTTAGTGTTGACCTCGGTTGTTTCGTGAACTGAATATTTGTAAAACTTGTAGCTGGTACACAGTGAACTGGAATCACTTAGTGTTCTTGCTTTGAAACATTTTGTTTGTTGGCGGCTGGGGAACAATTTTCTACCATTCAGTATAAAAGAAATCTAATCAGTCTTTTAGCAGTTGTCATTTTTTCATCCCTGTCTTACCTTTGCTGTGTCAATTCCCACCTTAAATCATCTCCTTAACATCTGCTTGTAGTAACAATAACACCCCCAAGATTCCCCATCATAATTTAATTCACTATCTGCTATTGATGATGCCCCTTTTTTTGTCTTCCTTTCACAAACTGTACACTCCGTGGACTTGACGTTTTCATGTCTTTTGCTCTAATTTTTGTTAACTTCTATTATGTAAACTCATCTGTGGAGATCAAAAGGATCAAGAAGCCCCTTTTAAGAATTTAAGTGGAATGCAGTACATGTAGGAAGTTATAGCAAAAAGTCATATGAAATAATCCTCAGAAATCTACTGAAGTACAGGTAAGTGCATAGTTGCAAAAAAAAAAAATATAAGAATGTTAGAAGAAACAGATAGAAAGTCACCAGAAATATTAATTTTCCCATGAAAAAAAAAAAAAAAGGTTTTTAAACTTTATTCTACAAAAAAATTGAACCTTTTTTTAATGAGCCTGCGATTTGCTATATCTCTTGCGATGCACAGGTTAAGGAACAGATTAAAGTTGTGGAGAAGGTTATTCTGAGGACATTTCATTCTAAAAGCAAGGCTATTTGAACACTTGTGTAACAGTGGTGGTCGCAGCTGCATTTGAAGAAGGCTTTTATCAGTCTTTCAATGTCTTTTTTTCTGAGCATCCTTTCCTATTGTAACATCAAAATGATAGCAGAAAATGCACCATGACTTTATCTGATATTACAGTGCACAGTGGACAATATGTTTTATTAAAAAAAAAAAAAAAAGCCCATTCATTGCTATTTAATAGGCAGATGGTATTATTTGGCTTGTGTTGTCATGCAGAAAAGGTCCCTCACAGCCGACATTCACGAGACATCCGACATGCCGAGACAGAATCATGATGTATTGCATTCGTGCGTGTTGCTATCAGCTGGCTGTATATCACTTTCCAAACCCTTGGGGAGTCACCTGATCATGTGGTCAGATGAGATATGTTGATTAGCACTGAAAAAAAAAAAAAAAAGAAAAGGAAGAGAAAAAAGACGATTTGTCATGGCAGAAACACAGTCTGAGGTATCGGCATGTGACCAAATTAGTGCAGATTGTGTCATGAATCATATCCGTCCTCGTTTAGAGGGACGCTGTCCACGCTTCGGGAAATGGACAGACAGGGTTCTTGACATCTATGGATCGGTGCGAGCATGCTTTATGGCCTCTGTGATTGGTAGCCGTGTTAGAGCTTTTTAATATTTCCTTCTCTGGCAAAAGGCAGTGGTCCATTGGAGCTGAGCTGCATGGGCGGCGAGATTAATAGTCTTATCATGTGGCCAAGTGATTAGTGAGCTCTTAGTACTTATTACTCTGCATTATCACAGAATCCCCTGAGAGGCTTCTGTCAGCTGCAAGGTTGTGTTTGAGGCCCTCTAGATTACCACAATGCGGCATTGATTAATAGTGATGATATTAAAGGGAAAAACTAACCTAAAAAGTAAATAGCCTGTAAATCTTCCTAAATTGAATTCACTTGGATGCAATCCCATTCGATTTCAAACACAGGAGAGATACAGCTGTGCGTTTCTTTCTCTTTTTTTCTCCCCCTTTCTGTTTTTGGCAAATAAAAGCTGCTTTTGGACGAATGAAATGTGGTGATCATTTTGCCAGCTAACACCTGGAGGTAAAAGATTCAGCAGGCTTGTGTTATTAGAGAAAGTGGACCCTCTGTCGTATTCTCCGAAGGCGGACCAAACTTCATTGATGTGGCCCTGCTGTGCAACAAAGGTCCTTACATTTCCAAATCAACCTCTTGCTGTAGTACAAGAACAGGCAGCGATGCTCCGTGGCACTAATAGCTGACCTTTCTGTCTTGTAAAAGGCAAAGTAATATCTACTTGCCATGCCTCACCACCTGAGGTACGGCACACTGAGCTCTGAGCACATCCTCAAAGACGATCAGTTGTGTATGAATCGTACCAGCCTACCCAAGTGGGCTTTTATGTGTGCTATACATCAATGGTCACTAGGGCTCAAGGGGGTCTGCGGCATTGTTGCTGAAATTGAGATTGCATGCTGAGATTTGCATGCCCCCCCACCAAAAAAAAAAAAAAAAAAAAAAAAAAGGGGGAAGAAATCTAGCACAGCAGGAAAAACAGCTGCTTGTTTAAATTTTTCTGAATCACTGCAACAACAAAGGTGCACCACAGGTCATAATAAGTAGTTCTTTCGCACATGCGTAATAATTTGCCTCCAGTGTCATGACGTTCAGTCCATATTCTCCTGGGACATGGTAGTTTTACAGTTGACAGTCACAGGAAGAGCAGTCCGACTGTCATATATGCATGCAGATGTGTGTGTACTCTGCATTGTTAATGTTTAAAGAACATTGTTCTTTGCTCACGTGTGTGATTTCATTTCAAAAACAACCAACTGCACCAACTCATAGCCCAACATGCTAACTACATTGTATAAGCATTTTATCATCTGCAAATTTCTGTGCAAATGCAAAAGATTTTTGAAATATAAAACACAATAACAATACATTTTTAATTCTTTTTTTTTTTTTACCTGCCCTGTGTAGCATGGAAGCAGCAGAATGGAGGTCTGGCTGCAGTTATGTGCCCGATACGTTTTCACTTGAAATGCTGTTGTGTCAGTTGCACATGACTATTATTAAGCATGCAATTTACATAAAGTTGGATGGGCTGTAGTTAGCCTTTATTTTTATCCTCTTGACTTATGCCATGTTACAAGGTAGGAAATACTTAAAGCAAATATTTGTATCTGCATATTTTCTGTCATTTTATGTCTTTAAAATGTTTTAGGATTTTCAGATCATGAATGCACATTGCAGAGATAATTTGTCGCAGTTCAGTTGCAGTATGTACATTGCCCATGTTGCTTTTGCAGTGACGATAGTGTTTTAGGCACCAGAAACTGCAGCTGGGCCCAAGTTGTGCTTCTCTGAGGTTTTCATATTTAGATTTAGACTTAAAGAAAGTCAACACACAAGGAAATATGTTTATTTATTTATTTATTTATTTATTTATTTATTTATTTATTTATTTATTTCGCTTTTTGTGTAAGTTAAATGGTCCACCAGCATTTGTCTTCATACAAAATTTGGGGACCAAAATTAAAGATGAATGATGTAATTTAATAGATGTCTCAATTGGAGGTTTCTGATTGTCAATCACCCAAAGTTTACTCTTCAGGCTAACTTTACAAAAATCAAGTCCAGTATTGCAACAACACTTTATAAGCCCACATGCAAGCCATTTCATTATTCCATGCAGCAGAGCTGCTTGTATGGAAAGTATCAAAGTTCAATACCCTCACCTGACAACATGAAGCAAACTGGATTTGTGGTTTGACAACATTTAACTTAAAATACAATAACTATAAGGTATAACAGACCCTTTTGTTTGTGGTTTATCTGATATAACACAAGTAATGTCTGAGTTACGGAAGTCCAGTGTGTTGGTGTATTTTATGTATTTTACAAAATGTCCAGTCAACTCTTGACTCATATTGATATGCTGTCTAGGATTCAATCAATCAATCAATCAATCGATCGATCGATCAATCAATCAATCAATCAATCAATCAATCAATCCAAATGAAGGAACTGGAATTGTGAATTAATACAGTTTATTGTATTTTAGGTTTTTGTAAAACAAAAGAATACATGTGTGTTGATAGAAGCTGTGTTACATAAGATGTGATCACAATAAAACCAGAACTGGTTGTTTCTTTGATATTGTATAAAAGCCAATCAAAATTTTGAACTGGCTGCTGAAGCCTTGAAGAACAAAGTCATAAAAACTTATTTTTTTGTAATCTCAAATAAAACAAACAAAATCATAACTACAGCTAAAGGAGCCCTTGAGGCTTTGCAAAGGAGGGATTCATAAATGTGTGTGTCAGTGAGCAAGGCTGTGCTAATTAGGAATTAAAACAATTGAGCTTCAATAATTATCTGTGATTAATATATTCTGTGAGTCTGGGCACGTACAGCACACCCACACTTTGAATTTAACCTGATCAAAAGCAAGCAGCTTTTACTGTTTGATACAGGAGGCATTTCAAGTACGATGAACAGCAGCAGATTTTCCAAACCACAGGGGAGTCTGCAGGTGCTCTGAAGAGGGTTGAGGTGAGTGTTTTAGAGCAGACTCCCCCAGCGCTGCTCCTCAGCATCCCACTGCTTCATTCGCACTGATGTTCTCTGTCTCATCTTGTCTCCTGAAATTCCCTCGGAGGTTTCAGCAAACTCCGAGTTTCCCCTTGTGGTAAATAAACTAGCGGGAGGGAGGGAGAGTGGGAGATGGGTGAATAGTAGATTTTCACATTTTAACACCTGTAACAATTATTTTAAATATCTGAGGTCACACATCCAGATGCCATAAGAGACAATGCAGGTTGAATTAGCTCTGTTAATTGATCAGCTTTTTTTTAACATTACCTCTCAGTGGTATTCAGTTATAATGCCCTGGTGACTGAGATGAATAATTTGCTGCCTGTTTGATTTCAGCAGAGATCACACAGAAAATGGTTATTTTTCTACAAATGGCAAAGTATCATTTTTTTGGAAATTGCTCGTCATGCCCATTTCAACCAGAGTCTCTCATGCCACTCACGAAAGAAACTTCAATATCTCACTATCCACGGACATGGTGTAACCTGTGGGGGAAAAAAATGCAAAAGAAACAGTACTATACATTTTGAAAAACATGCATATTTCAAATCTAAAAGATTGAATAGGATAAAACCATTAAGTAAAACATTTCATGTCAAAGTCATCGCAGTTGCAGGCTGTTTCAAAAGACTTATTACGATTTTAAAAACATTTAGCTCTGACACATCAGCAGTTTATTGTTGAGTAACAACAGTGGAGTCACACATAAACAAATATTGTCAGTATCCAAACAACCTATTTCCTGTGTCCTTGAGAGTCATATTAATGCAAATGTACGCAGTTCTGTCGGGCACAGTTTGTTAAATGATTAAGTAATTAATTTGTTTATATTTAAATTATATTCCGAAATTCATTCAAAGTTCACATCCACTGTGACTGTTGAACGCATTTCTTTGCATGCTATAAAATGACTCATAGGGCCTATCGTAAATAGGACTTGCTCATATATTAACAGGGACAACAGACTTGGCTTGCATACACATGTGAATGCTGACATGTTCACACACTGATCCAGCGTTTTGCATTTTGGGGGTCTGCTTACATGGCAATGCAGCTAGGAGCTACTGAAAACACAACTTTTCGAAAATGCACCGACTCCATCTCCCTGGAAACAGAGGAAAAAAGCTTTTCTAAAATCAAGTTTGGTCGTCTGTCCATAAAAATGTCTGTTGAGTCTCCAGTGTTAATGGTCATAGCGAATGCTGTCAGCATGTGTGTGGTTTCATTACAAAAAGAAACAACAGCACACACTGCATGCTAACTACATTTTTTCAACATCTCGGTGGTTTCTGTCTAAATGGACATTGTTTTCAAAACCTTGTCACGTAAACAAAAAACTTTTATAAAAACAAAGACACAAAAACGATATTTTTTCGCTTGAAACGTGTATACTGTATATTGTATTAATTTGTCACACTTACAAAATGTTACAAGGAGGGATAGATGAGTGAAATAAACAATCTTCACTTAATGCATTTGTCTTCAAGAATGTGGAATATTGGGTGTACCTAACACATTTCGCAACCTGAGATTATGCAGTTTGATTGTAAAATGTTATTTAAATGGTTGTGTCGTTGTTCAGCCTTCAGTAGAGCATTTTCCTCTTCTGGTGGACAAACAAAAACAATGCTGATTACACCTGATTATCCTGCAAACAGGGTCTAAATCTTGTCAGACTCTTTTCTAAGGACTTACATTTCATCTGGTATCACCCACGTTGCTAATTTTGGAAAATAACCTGAAAACCACACGCAAACTAAAAGAGCATCTATTGCGTGAGAGTGGACTACATCATGCTTTATGCAGATTATAGAAAAACTGGTACTGAAGTCTTTTGAATTCCCATCATAATTTAAATGTTTGGCATTGAAAAATCCCCCCACAAACACTTTATATGTGTGAACTTGGACTTAATTGTGTGACCTTCACACTCAGCATATGCTATTAGGCATGTTAAAGCCAGACTCCTAACAGCTTGTTGAAAATACACATGTCCAGTTGTGTTAAATAGATGTCATAGGTTATATCCCACTTGTGATGATTCTTTAGAATTGCACTCTGACTAAAGGATGAATTAAACAACCTGTGTAGAAACATTGAAACAGATAATGAAAGTATGTGGCCTACTATGAATTTGACAATGATTGATCAGCATCAAGTTGGCATGAATGTTTTCTGAATTGGTTATTTTGCAGTGGCATTTAAAGAGGACTGAAACATAACTTTACCCTCCTCTTCCAGTAATGGGCTCTGTCTCTGTCTTATTGCAATAATTAATGAGTACTTTTTGTGCTGCATTTCTGCTGCTCCCTTCCAGTGGTTGCCACTGAAAACGGTCATGTGATCCACATGTTTGATTTAGTGTATTTGCCCAGGGGCGCACAAGCAGTGACATATCTGGGTTGGGATTGGAACCTGCATGCTTCAAATTATCAGCTCTCATTCCTAAAGGCTCATTTGTGCTCCGAGTTAGAAATCATGCATATGTGCACAGACTCATCTTTATGTCCATGCTCTGAGTTTCCTGCGTCCTTAATTCTCATGGAAGCTTACAGATGTTGATGCTGGTTGATTCCCTGTTGAGAATAGATGCCAATAATGGGATTGATGGAAGTTTTCTAATAGCAGCATGCAACACTCGTTATGCTTCCTTCTCGATATCAACAGTAACTTCACATCATCTGCCAACACTACTTATTCTCTCTCAAAAACAACTCTAATTTTCTTCTTGATGTTTGTCCAGCATGTTAATTCAGAGGAACTATTTCTGTCCAGAATTTGTTTGAGACCCAAATTTTCAACAAAGTGCACACATGTTTGTGTGCTTACATAAATAAGTGATGGTATATATTTTTTTTATATTAATTTAATCAATTTCACTACAAAGGGCTGTTGAGTGTATTTTCGGTTGAGCTATGATTTGATGCATTATCATCTTTTCTGTTTATACTCTCAGGAGCAGGAAGGACCAACTTTGATCATTTTTTAGGGCTACAAATATTTCAGCATCAGAATACCAAGCGCCCACCTACAACAAGAACACATGGGGGTCATGGAAGCACATTTATGGAAAAACACTAATTTCTGGGTTTCTGGATAAAATAATCTTTATACAGAAACCCTTCATAAAATAAATGTCTTTTTAAAATGAATGAACTCCCACGCCTGCTTTGGAGTTTGTCTTAGGCTTATCTATTCAGGGTTCTTGCAGAAGTTTGTGTGGCTCACAAAATATCGTCTCAGTACTATTCAGATATCTTTTAATGATTTTCTATGAAATATATCTCATAAAAGGCAGCGGGCATTCACATATGTGTTAGTATTCATGCAAGCTGTTATATTATAGATAAATTAATGATTGAATGACAGTGTTTATGTCTGAAATCAGTGAAATTAGCTCAACTGCTTTCTGTGTGGTTCATGATCAGAATGGCTCTCAAAATTAAATTAGCCGACATAAAATTGTCAGTGACTATTTTGTGAAGAATTGCAAATCTTGCTTGATGTTATGATTGTTTGAAGTGATCCATTTTGACGGTTGGGTTGCAGTTGAAAGGCACATCGCTGGGTACAGAATACAGGGCAGAGGTGATTGAAAGTGACAATATTATTTTCTGGTCTGGTCTTCCTCGTGTGCAGTTCAGATCTGTGCTAAATCCTAATAAATGCTCAATGACAGGAGAAGATGAATTACCAGAATTGGTGCTCGAAGTAGCAGCGTTTGAGCTACCTCAGCAGTGACGGAGTAATGAATTCACACCACATTATGCCTCTACTCAATTTCCGACTTTTCCCACTGATTGAATTTGAAAGATTTTTTTAAGCAAGTCCTTAGAAGGAAACGAAAGCGTGTGCCTACGTGTGTGTGTGTGTGTGTGTGTGTGTGTGTGTGTGTGTATGTGTGTGTGTGTGTGTGTGTGTGTGTGTGTGCGTGTGTTGTGGGGATTCACTGGAGAGCATCCTCGTAGCTTCCAATGCAAACACAATGTGGTCCTTCCGCCTTAGCCACCTGTTCACTGCAAACATTGCCAAGGGAAAGCTGCCATATTCACCAGGGTGAAGGTAGGAGTGTTGACATGCATTTGGCCTCGTTCTGAGCATATTGCATTTGGATAATGAATGTGATTAATTTTTATGAGATAGGATTTCATTTTAAGTAATGTTTAACTGTGGAAAATTCCACCGCGTTGATTAAATGTTATCAAACAGTTTAATTATTAGGGCCACTTGCCAGTAAATAAACGTGGGCGTACAAATTGTCAGAACTACTGTGGCTGAAGATCTATTTACATGCTCTACATAAAATGCTGATGCTAATAATTCCACTCTGATACAGATTTAATGAAAATAATGTTCACCAGAAATTGCCATTGTTGAGAAATAAGTACTTTTAATCTAGATGCTAAAGGTTGTTTTGTTTTCTATTAATTGCAAGGTATTCAAAAATGTTACACATCTCACTTTTAAAAAAATTACCCTATTGCAGTTCTTTATAATACACAACTTCAGTGTTGTTCCTTTCATTATTTTCTTTTTCAAACTATTTATTTTTCCCCAACAGCAGTTTTGTTATAACAATCAACAACTTATGAACAGAAGAAAATGAAATGTATGAATGAAATACAATGAAGACATTGAAAAGCTACACCAATCCGACAATTGCCAGACACACGGAGTAAATTTCAACTTCAGACTTTTACATCAGGTTACATCAGGTTACAATTATTACAAACTCAGCTTCTCAAAAAAGACACAATATAATGTAATACAATGTAAACATATGTGTGTACTAAATATCTCTACAATCCATCTGCAAAGCCACCTCAGTGATTGAATGTTTGGTTAGGTATATAAAATTAAACCAAAATATCTATAATCTGCAAACTGAAAAAAAGCATACAAGCTAAAGTTTGGCTTGACACATACTACACCTACCTGAAAACTACTGAACACCTGAATCATCAACAATATAGCAGTTCTGAGTACTTTTGTAAACTTGGAATAGAAACTGTCATTCAAATGCTTTCAAATACAATATAGTGTTTCATTTTAATCCCCTTGTGGGTATAAATTTGACTTGAACTGAACTGGACTGGACTCGTTCTTGTCTTCAGGCAGGTTAGCTGTCAGATCCTGTTCATCAGCTACAGTTTAGTATTTCAATACAAAGGGACCAGTCTCTGATTGAGATCTGAGATCAATCACAGCTGTCTGAACCTCTTAATCTTAAAGTCCTATCTATTCAGTAAAGTCTACTAGGTGTGTATATCACTGAATGTAAAGTTCATTGCAAGATTAATAGACTCTCAAAAACAGATTCACAGCAGGGACATTTTTGTGCATCAGAAGTAGAAGTCAGAAATACAAACCTTTTGTGAACTCTCAAAGATGCCTAAAGAGAAAATCTGAACTTAAAAGTGTGTTGAAAAATTGTCATACACTTATTTATGAAATGTTGATTAAACCAATAGGAAGATATTTCATTAAGCAGACATTGTTCAGTCAAGTATCTTGCGAAGCGACCTAACACATGACCAAATCACACACATTTCCTCATAGTTGTTAGCTTCATTATTGAATGTCTGAACATCAGTAAGTGCTACTTTTTTCCGAAAAAAGGTTCTACTTACAAAATAGATCTCTTCAACTTTTGTAAGTGTACATGTGTTTGTATTTTATAGTACATTAGAACTTAGTACTAATATTACAGCACCAATTTTCCGAGAGAGCGAGAGAGAGAGAGAGAGAGAGAGAGAGAGAGAGAGAGAGAGAGGGAGAGGGAGAGAGCGAGAGAGAGAGAGAGAGAGAGAGAGAGAGAGAGAGAGAGAGAGAGAGAGAGATTGTTAATCACATTCACCAGTAGAGTGACTGTTGCCATGTTGGTGTTCAGTCCATCCATTGAGAGGAGTATTGGGGTTCAGTGTCTTGTTGCCTTCCAACTGAGAAATAACCTGCTCTGTCAGTTGAGCCTTAGCTAGTTTTTTCAAGTAATTTGTCAGCTATTCACAGCAGTAACATGGATGAATTTCTTGTGGTTGAGAATGAAATACATTGATTTGAATAGTTTATAGCTCACTACACCGCTGGTGTACCCATCAAAAATCACAGTGTGGTTTCAAGATTTTTTTGTTTGTAATTATGACAAAGATTTATTTGTAATTTAGTAAATTTCAGAACTTGTACTTTTTTAACTTTTACAGATTTTTATTTGCAATGTTTCAGTAAACAATAATAGTACTTTTGCCTCCTCTGCTGTATGTTTTCTGTGAGTATAATGTAATCACAAAAAATATAATACGTCCGATCACGTTTTGATAATTAATGCGCTTTTTTATGATGTTACATACAAAAAATTCTACACGCATTCCTAAAAATGCTCAATATTAGAACATAATCCTCACTGTTGAAATGGCAAACGATGTCCAATGACACACTTATAAAAGTTACTGTTTAAAAAAGTTGTCACTCATATTGTCTCTCAGATTATTTTTACAGTTTACTAATAAATATAGCACACATACTGTCACTGTAATTATTTATTTAGTTGATTGTGTATTGGGAACTCAACAGTTAATTTTATTTATTCTTTTTTTTTGTTTTTGTTTTACTTTCCTACACTCTGCCACCAAATCTCAGTCCGACTAGTAGGAGAAAGTTTGCAACCCTGATGCAACTGATGTAGCCCTGTGAAAAAAGGAGTAATGAAATTGATAATAATAATGACTTAGCTGGTTGTGGGAAGGATTGCAACTTCCTAAATTCAACTCTGTGGTGAAACCCATTTCATTTCATCCGTTCCCTGCAGGATGAACCATTTGGCCTATCGGGAGTTTAAGATAAGACAGGGCTAGCTTATCACCGTCAACGATAACTGAAGAAACGAACGACAGCGGGGATTTGCGAATACTTTTTCGGAACCTGTCCTCCAAAGCTTGCTCGCTCCCTCCCTCTTTTACTCTTTTTCTGTGTATGCCAACTACCCCCCACAACCCACCGCCCCCACTGCCTCCCCCCGCAGAACGTGCTGTAGCTTTGAACTACTGCTTTCTCGCTGCAAAGTGGAACTCAAGAGACATAGTGTCCCATTTGAAGAGGTCATTTATTTGTATGGCATGAAATGAGGTGAAGATTAATAGCTACACTAGATATATCTGAGGCAGAGATTAGTCAAAGGCTTTGTCTGAGTACTACAGAGTCAGCAAAAAGGTCAGCAGGTACCACATATCCATTTAACATCATTATGTTTACTTCCAACTGTGCCCACAATTTCTGCTTAATATTGTGTGAATCACCCCCCTGCTTCATGATTATGTAACAGAAAATGATGCACTTTGCAAATCTTTGCCATCAGCTTGTTCTAACTTCTGCTTTCAGTGGTCTGCATGCCAGGCAGTTTACGCTATGTATCATTTAAACATCTGTGTGTTCAAGCTTTCCTCATTACTCCTGCTTTAATGTGATATATACCCTTTTCAAAAGGCCACACTCCCTTCATCCATCATCTGCAGCCAAGGTTGTTCAACCCATTCTGATTAAAGAACTCAAGATTTTTTTTTTTCATAATTTTACACCAAACAGAGAAAAGCAAACAATTGACTGATCCACCACAACAGCACATACGTATATATTAACTAAATATTAATTGTTTCATGTTTTACATTCAATCATATTAATGTCTGCATTGCTTTTTTGTGCTTTTGAACTTCACACAGCATTTAAAAAGAAAGTTCTTTGAGGACACCCCCCCCTTGCTTTTTTTTTTTTTTCTCAACCATGCACAAGTACATTGAGGCTGCACAGGCATCCTCTACCAGAGAAATTTCAATGTTTGAAAAATCTATTGCCATACAGATTTGGGAGAGAAACTGTTCACCACATGAATACTATTAACTACTACTACTACTATTACTACCACTACTACTACTACTACTAATAATAATAATAATAATAATAATAATAATAATAATAATAATAATAATAATAATAATGATAATAATAATAATAATAACAACAACATTAATCACAAGAAATTGCAGCTTATTAACATAATCTCTGCTATACAATGAATCAGTAGTTTCGGTCTTCAAAAAAGTCATACTATTACAGGTCTATTTTATCAATTCTCAATACAGGCAATCGTGGGGCTTAAATTCTTTACGTAATAACATAAATACTGATTCTGAAAATACACTCAAAATTAAATTTAGATTGTTTGCATAAACAGTAGCAAATTATGCATTGATTGATACAGACAATATAATATTATATAGACATTAACATTAAAAATGAAGAGCTTAAAATACAATAATACTGATATGAAATGTTAACAGAACAGTCAAACCAGACTAGCAATAGTAACATAATAAACAATAACAGCAGCGAAAACAACGAGATGGGATGAAACCAAATCAGAGAGAGAAAGATGGGACAAACAAACTAGCAAAACAAACCTTGAAAATCATGGAAGTGGACAGAATACAAAATTATAAACCAGGCCATCAGAGCACTCCCACTATTCGAACTATAATTTTTTAAACAATAATCCAGACCAAACAAGGTGGGAGAAAGGGATCTCTATGAGGGACCCAAAGTTCCCCAAATATATTCTGACAACCAAAATTTGAAGAAATATTTCACAAATGAGCATAGACCATTCAGGAGGGCATTTCAGGAGATGTGCAAGCTAATGGGTAGTTGTGGCCATTGGACACGAGGACAGGACTGGGCCACTCAGGAGGATGCCTTAGGTGAGTGGATTAAGACCTGGGAAAGGGCGAACAGAGCTTGATGGAAGGAAAAGTGGAAATATACAGTCTGCTCAAAGGGCCTCGAAAAAGGGGAGCAGACATGGCCACTTGGAAGAGTTGCCTAAGAACCTCAGTGACGGTATCGGAACAGACAAAAACGGGTTCCTGTTGGCTCCTCGGAGAAAAGCATGGGAAACGATGGAGGCGTATCTAGTTGGACCCCCTCAAAAACAAGCAACGGAACAGAGGGCGATGGGTCCTTCTGGATGCCTCAGAGGTTGGCACGGAACAGATGGAAACTGGCACGGGAATCTACGGGGCGGGTCCCCCTGGACCCAGTTGGACATGGGAACAGACGGAGACAGGTGCAGCTGGACCAGGGGTGCCTAATCCTGTTCCTGGGGAGCCCCTATCCAGCAGGAATAGGATTGGGCACCCCTGAGCTGGATCCTGTCAGAGTTGGGCACAATAACACATGGAGGAGAGTTGTCCCGGACTTTCAGAAGCTTGCACTGGAATTGATGGCGGCGGGTGCTCCTGGACCCCTCAGAGTTTGGCATGGGTACAAGCAGAGGCGGGTCCAGTGGGACAACCTCAGAGTTGGGCAAATGAACTGATGGAAAAGAGTCATCCTGGACTCTCAGAGGCTTGCATAGGAATCGATGGTGGCTGGTCCAGTGGGACAACCTCAGAGATGGGCGAATGAACTGATGGAAAAGAGCTACCCTGAACTCTTGGAGGTTTGCATGGGATTCAATGGCGGCGGGTCTACCTGGACCCCTGAGTTGGGCTTGGCCAAGGCGAGTCCAGCTGGACTTCCTCAGAGTTGTACATGGGCACAGGCAGAGGTGGGTCCAGCTGGACTCCTTCAGAGTTGGACATGGGTACAGGTGGAGGCGGGTCCAGCTGGACTCCTTCAGGAGTCAGGCATAGGAACCGACAGAGAAGAGTCTTCCTGGACTCTCAGAGACTTGCATGGGAATCTATGGCAATGGGTCATCCTGAATCCCTCAGAAATGGGCACAGATACAGATAGAGGCAGATCTGTCTGGACCTCCTCAGAATTGGTCTTGGGAACTGACGGAGATGGATCAAACTGGACTCTCATGGGCAGGGCTCCAGAACCCCCTCAGGTTGGGCACAGGAACAGAACTGAGTCCTCCTGGACTCTAAGAGACTGGTGTGGCAATGGATGGCTAGAGGTACCCTTGAATCCCAGAATTGGGACAGGACAGACTGAGATGGGTCCTCCTGGACCCCTCAGAGACTGAAATGATGAAAAAGGTGTGTCCAGCTACCATCAGTGTTTGGCATGCGAACCAACAGATGGGAGACCTTCTGGACCTTCAGAGGCTGTCATGGGAACATATGGAGGTGGGTCCTCCGGGACTCTATGAGGTTGGGAACAACATCAGAGGGGAGCTCTATTCGGCCCTCTGAGGTACCAAGGAAACCACTCCAATAAAAGTACAAGAACAAACTGACATGGCTTCTCCTGAACCCTCAGAGCCTGTCGAGGGGACAGACCAAGTCAGGTCTTTAACTCTTTGAAGACAGACATGGGAACAGATGAAGCAGTTCCTCCAACAGACACAACCATAAAATGAACAAGTTCGGTCTTCATGGACCCACTCAGAAACTCTTGCGTTTCACTGATCCAGTTATGGATCACAGTGTGCACTTTGTCTGTTCTCCCTGAGCATGTTAAGGTTTTCCATGGTAACACTGACTTCATCAAACAATCCAAGAACATGCATATAAGGTTCAATAGTGGTTCTAAATTTCCTGCATATGTGTGTGTGTGTGTGTGTGTGTGTGTGTGTGTGTGTGTGTGTGTGTGTGTGTGTGCGTGTGCGTGAGTGCGCCCATGCATGCGTGTGTGTGTGTGTGTGTGTGTGTGTGTGTGTGATGAACTTGAGACCTATTCGAAGTCCAAAGTGTATCCTGCCTCTGCCGATATCCTGCTTCAGCCTCACGCAACCTTAAATTGGATGAAGCAGTTATAGACAGGCAGACGGGCAGATTGCACTTTTATTCAGCTCTTATATAAGAGGTCTTCTTTTTTTCAAAGGTAAAATCACCACATATGTAGAAATATGATTCAGGAGCATTCAGCATAAAGTACAGTTACAGATTAAGCGCTCTTGAGCTCGTTACTCAGTTTAAAGAGTTTTTTTTTTTTTCAGTAAAGCAACATGTTTTGACCCTATACTTTTGATCTTCTGCTGCTTTAGTCATACGGAGTTTGGCCTTTGGTCCCCTTTTTCCAATTTGTTATGACAGCGGGTTAGCAGTGGTCAGAAGGCAACTTGTAGCTTGGACTGCTTGAGGCCAAGTGGCAACTCTTTCATCATAATGAGTCGAATTTTCTTTGGGAGGTACTGAGCTAAATGACCTGGTACTACTGCTTAGTATACTGGGTTTATATTTTTTGCAAACACAAGGAAACTGATTCTGAGAAAGCATGAAGCTACTGACTGCTACGTGTGTTTCATATTGAACGTTGAAAACTAAGCTTCAAACATACAATTTCAGTTTTGTCTTTCATTAACAATGGCATGTGCATTTATTTATTTACACTGTTTTAGACTGTTCCACAGTGTTTTTCAATTTAATATTTTATGTTGTTCATTTCTTTCTTTGTTTTTCATTTCAACTGTTACTTACTCTTGATGTTGATTTTTGATCCTTTTTTCATTGGTCTTGCATCATCATCATCATCATCATCATCATCATCCTCATCCTCATCCTGCTTCTTCTCCTTATTATTATCATTATTATTATTATTATTATTATTATTATTATTATTATTATTATTATTATTAGCCATCGCCGTAACAGGTAGTGTAACGGCGTTGGGTTTTGTTCTTGCTCAGTTTCTTCTGTATTATTGTTATTATTACTATTACTATCACTGTGATTATTTCACTCAGCAAAATTATAACAAAATGGTCAAATTCAATCCATCCATCTTCTATTTCTTTTTTATTTTTATTAATTTTACACTGCCATCTGGAAGCGCTAAGCGTGTTGTCTTTGTGGTTACTGAAATATATTTTGAAGTTGCAGGCTGCAGAGACTATTTCAGAGTGGAGTGGATGAAAGGGTACAACCCAGGACAAAATAGCTTGTATATAGAGTGAGGCAATCAAATATGCCAACATTCACGCTAATGGAAGACTAAAGTCTCTTTTATGCTTGACATTAATTAACCATACCAATTTGGAATGAATTATTCTGCATATCCCATTTCTATTTCTGAAGCTCTGCAGGCCTTCAGACATAGAATAAATGTTATAATACCACCGGGACTCATGGGAGCAGTGTTGAGATTAATACTGAAATAACATAAATGGTGAAATGTTTTCAAGAGTGGCTGTATGACACCTGTAGATGTTTAACAGCCACACAGACCACCGCCTCCAATAGTGTCCCCTCAACATCAACATCAGTGCTAACTTTTATAAGTGATCTTCTCATTTCCAACAAGTAACACAATTTTCTTTTTTTCTGAAAATCCATGATGGTAAGAAGGCAGCTGTTTCCACCATTTCAAGATTTTCTTTCTATACATGTGTACATTGGGCATAATCAAGCCTTTAGAGTTACTATATAACACATGCCTTTTATTTGTGGGAGGAAGCTGGAGAAAACCCTCACATGCACAGAGAGAACCAACAAACCAACACACAGAAACAACCCTGAGCCCGATCACACTTGGCTCATCTCGATTTCAGATGACTTTGTTGTCCCTTATTAGATACACCAATATAAGAAAAAATATATAAAAATAGATCAAAGCTGTTCAGTTGAGAGATGCACACATCCTTGAGTAAAGCGTTTATTTTAATTCTTGAATTCACCTTGTCATGCCAACTGTGCAAATATTAAGTATGAAGGACATTTTTCATGGAAGTATTTCTTGAACGTCTTGATACCAGTAGGATAACTTTGTTTCCAGTGAAAGCACTACCAAACAAAATATCAGTTGAAAGAGCTGTGCCTCAGGCAAATATTCAACAGAAATACTAGACCAGAATGTAAGCAGGGTGCCAGGTTGGCCTTTATTGATAGAACATCAATCATATCCTTTTCTCCTTGAGTTTTGCTATACTTCTGCAAAGCATGCCACTTTTGAAACACAGTGTTTTTTCCACCCCTGTGTTATATTTTTACATGGCAGTGGAAAACCAGTTCGAAAGCAGTGAGATTTTTTTTCCCTTACATTTGTTCATCAATCAGATTCCATTATATAGGAATGCTGGCAGATAGTATATTCACTCAGAGTTAAAAAAAAAAAAAAAGTATGTATTTTCTTGTGATCATACTTGAAGTCAGGGAAATGTATCAATGGGAATAAAACAACCAAGAAGGCAGCACAAGCTAACTTAATCAATGCCATTTTCACATTGTTGTAGCATTTTGACTGCTACTTTGTCAACTCATTTTTTTTTTTATTTTAGCATTGAAGCTTTTTTTTCTCGATCCACCTAGTGCTCTATTTGTTTTGATGTATACATATGTTACAATGGGGTTATTAATAGGCACATCAATCAGTTTGGTTAGAACATCTCATGCAATAATCATGGTTTCAATCAATATTTAGGCTGTATTTTCTTCCTCAATGTGCTTTTTAAACATCCTCTCACTGTTTTCATTTCAGCTCTTGTTTGTTTCATTTTGAATCAGGACTGTGTTGACTTTGACAGATTTTTAACATTACCTAAACAGCATGACATGACAAATTGAATTTGCTACTCTGGTTCTCTCTGCTCTGTTGTGACTTTTCTTCTTGTTCTACTAACTGACATTTAGAATACATACATAGAAGCTATCTGTCAATATTTAGGATATACACATTATAAACCCCGTCCAAGATTTCCATTATTATTGAAATTATGAACTCAGCCTTTAGTCCGAGTTCTAAAACAAACAAAAAAAATAAATAAATAAATAAATTTAAAAAAAAAATCAGATACATTATTGCAATATTTGGTACTACTGCCACGTTTTTTTTTTTTTATTTTTGTATTTACACCAACATTCATATTTTCTAATATTTGAGAAAGTGGGTCAAGTGTTTTTTGGTACATTAATGCAACCTACTAATTAGCTTGTATGAAGATGTTCTCAAAACAAAAACATGTGGACAAATGATCACTAACTTATTTATTCAAACACGTGGTCAACAACAGATGATACAGTATAAAAATTAATTTAATTTGATATGTATATGAAAAAAAAATAAATAAATTGAACTTGCAAAGTTCTAGTGTACCCTGCTTGGAAACGAAGTACAAATAAATACAGATTTCCTCAGTAATATTTCAAATGTCACCTGTGTTTTCACTTACATATCAGTTTTTGCTTATATACTGCATGTCAACTAATGATTACCTTTTATGATTTTTCTTCTTTTTCCCCTACAATCTTTTTAGGGAGTTTGGGAGATGGAAAGTGAACAACCTGGCAGTGGAAAGACGAGATTTCCTGGAGTCTCCTTTACCTCTGACTCCCGAGTTCATCAGGAATATTCGACTCTTGGGCCGGCGGCCCACCACCCAGATGATAACTGACAATCTCATCAGGAAGTATGGAACCCACTTCCTGTTGTCAGCAACATTGGGAGGTAAAGAAAAGAAAATCAATCTCTGTATTTTGTGTTTTATTATTGCGATAAGCCTTTGCTTTTTTTATGATTCTTTGGAGGGTCACAGGTAGTGAAATTTATTGCAGCTGATGTTGTGTGTGATTCAAACTACACCGTGGACTGGTTGCCAAGTTATCACAAGGCTTCCATAACAAGTCAGACAACCGCCCACGCACTGGATAATGGAGATCCCTGATTAACCCAACACGCGTGGTTTTTTTCCATAAGAACCCAAAGGATATAAACTAGATTGAGGGCCTCACATGGCAGATGCCTCCACTGGTGTGTGAATGTGTGTGTGAACGGGTGAATGTGAATTGCAGTGAAAATCCATCACTAAGATAAGCTAAATATTAGACTAGAATGTCATGCATGTTATCGATTCATGTTATGTTAGACAAACTAACAGGTATTTTACAGATCGCTGTTTTGTAGACTCAGATGTAGATGAATTGGGTGTATTGATGGATTTTATCCAAATTTAAAGGTGCATTAAGGAGTTTTACAACCTTAAAAATACTTATTTTCCACCATAAACATGTTACACATTTGTAAATACTTATTTTCCACCATAAATATGTTACACATTTTTAATGATGTGTACAATGTGCCCTGACATATTCATTACAAGTACCTCTAACAGCGCTAAATTGTCACTTGAAAGTTGCAGTGCCGGTCCGGCACCAGCATTTTTTGGGGGAGAATTTGAAAGGAATGACGTAATGCGTGCTCCGGCTGGATAGGTATCGTCTTGTCCGCCATTACTCCGCCAGATGCTTAGTGAGCAACAGCTGAGCAGGATCTTCCAGAAAGTAAGAAAAGACTGGCTTCTAGCACTGCCACAGCTCCACACAGACTCCACCAGGTGAAAGAAACTTAAATCTTACTTGAGCGCTTCTAAACGAGCGAAGACGGAGTCCCCCTCTTCCATGCACGGGAGCCACAGGGACGAGTTTTTCACTAAGCTGCATTACGCCCAAGGCCTGCAGGGGGCGCTATTTCGCATAAAACGTGCAAACTCCTTAAGGCACCTTTAAGTATATAGGTATTTAGGCATGTTTGTATCTCCAATCAAGTTTTTTTTTTTTTTTTTTTTTTTTTTTTTTTAACAATTCAATTCAATTCAGCTTTATTTATATTGTGCCAAGTACAACCCAGGTCAGCAGGTCCTCCAACTGAAATGATCACATTGGTCTCTAATTCATGTCCCAAAATTACGAGCAGTAGTTATGTTTTAAAATCAAACTAACCAAGTGTTTTTTTTTTTTTGCTTGTTTGTTTTTTATTTTGTTTCTTTTTGATTTTGTTTGTTGTTTGGTGGCCTTAAAAGTAGTAAAATCTGACCACAAATATAATCCCTGTATTGAATAAGACAGTAAATGAGGCATCATAACTTCATCAAGTTTCTTGACATGATAAGATTTGTGGGATGGATTCATACTATGCCAGATACTCATTCATAGAATTTGTGAAGCCCCACCTCCTTCCTGAAGCTGCTTCCTGTTTGGGAGGATGTTATGGAATAATTTCACCAGATTCTGATTTCCAGAGGCCAGTTCAGGTTTCAGGTCTGTATCGACTGTCAAGGACAAATGAGAGAAAACGAGCAACAGAGGTCAAAGGTCACAGCAGGCCTCATGTCTCAGTTAGGCCTCAAAAGGTTAAGTGACCTTTTGGAGCTCCATTAAAGGAGTGTCTGACACAAATGTTGTTCCAAGACTAACTGCATGGAGAAGAAAAATTACCCCATGAAGATCACAAAGCAGAAAGTTTATATTTGGCATGCACTTGCATGCGCATACACACTCACACTTAATGTGCAACCTAAACTGTATAAATTGTTAACATATTTGTAAGTGCTGCTGTCTTTTTCCTTTTTTTTTTTTTTTTAACTATTTAGTTGATTCATCACCCATTATTTTTGTTGTTGTGGCTTTTGCTGGTGTTGTTTTACAGATACTTCCTAATCTTCAAAAATAGAATCAAAACATTTGGCCAGGCATGATCTCAGTGTTGTGACATGGTACATAGATGCATACAGACAGATTGATTTATTGTTTGCACAGGCAGGGGTGTGACTTCTTGCTGATGCTTTTGTGTCATTACATTTTAAAACTAGAAATTGGCACTCAGAGAGCGCAGACCTCCACCACAGCTGAAATCAGTCACCAACAACAATAAGAACACCATATATAATAAAACAACATTGTGATCGGGGGTGTGATCAGAGCGGAGCGCTGCGGTGTACGGTGCCTCTCTCTCTCGCCCTCTCGCCCTCTCTCCCTGTGTGGGTGTGTGTGTGTTTATCTGAAAAGGAAAACTGAAAAGCAACATAATTTATGCTATTTTACTTGATTTTAATTTGAAAATGGACCAGATTCTCTCGTATTTTCTGTTCCCGACTTCCTGTCTGGTGCGATCTGCTCTGTCCAGCTTTACAACTGGCAGTCCACGGCGCGCGAGGCTTGCAGAGAAAATAGAGAGGAGCGGAGCGCCCGCAGTCCACGGCGCGAGCCACTATGCGCGCGGCGTTTCCCCGCGCCTCCTGTATGAACCGTCAGATAGGTTAAGTGGGGCGCCGATCTCTAAGTCGGTGCTCGGCGCTTCTGTGCGCGGCGCCTCCTGTGTGAACCAGGCGGTTTGTCGCCCCCTGTCGGCTGGCCTGCCCAACTATGTGAAAGACTCCCTGTCTCTCAATGATAAAGAATCATTTAAAAAAAAATCCTGGATCCAGACAGTGATCTGGATCATCACCAAAATTTAATGGATTCTAAGTTAGCCCAAGACCCACCTTTCCACAAAGTTTCATTGTAATCCGTCCATTACTTTTTCCATAATGTTGCTAACAGCCCGACCAACCAACCAACCAACCAACCAACCAACAAACCAACCAACAAACCAACAGACAGACGTGATTACATAACCTCCTGGCGGAGGTAATCATTGTGATTGTGACTGGTGTCCATCATTGTATGTTTGGATATTACAGCACGAAACAAATAAATGTACTGTCATTAAATAATATCAAGGGTTCCAACATTAAGAAGCCACAAGATTTTAGAACAAAGGGTTTTGATTTCAGACAGATTCAGGCAAAGTGATTTCTTGTGGATTTAGAGGCCATTTGTCAGTTTTGCAAAGTGAAATTGCAACTGTTATGGGTGGACATTTTTTTAAATGGGATCAAAACCTGGAGGTGTTTGACATTGTTTTTAGCTGATTTGAATATCGCTGACTGCATTTGTTGAAAATACAAAGAAAAAGCCTTGATGACTGTGATGTACCTGTACACTTGATAGTGTGTTCCATGTCTGTCTGTTGCACCAACAGCATATAGAATAAGTTATAAAACGGTCTCATGCAGACTGCAGCAAAAAAAGAAGCAAATAATCTATAACCTCCTGGATTCCTCCTATTTCAACCAGTGCAGCTTTTACACTTTTTTTTTTTTTTATGGCAAGGCTTTATTGGCTGAGGAAACACACAGACCAATCTCATGGATATTAAGCACCCCACATGATGCCCCTCAGGAGGTAAATACAGCAACTTCACAGCCCAGACATATGAGTAAAGTCAGAATAAAGAAAATATTTTAGAAAATATATTAGGAAAAAAAGAATAATGCTAGAAGAGGAGAAGACAAAGAGAGAGATACAAATGACTGAACAGGTGAAAGGAACGCACTGCACCCTCCCGAATAGAAAAGTTGAAAATGAAAATAGAGCATTCATTAAAGAATTGACAGACTCATTTCTGTTTGTGCTGACTCAAAATCTTTCGTTTGTTCAGAAACAGTGGTGCTTATCGAAAGTGCCAACGCCAAACTCCAATATGAGAGGGAAATAAAGTGTTTAAGAAATATAACCTTTCAAATCTGAGGAGAGATCACATTAAATGAGTACCCAGCATGGCCTGTTCACCTGGATCCTGAGCCACACATTCACAAGGGAGACCTGCGGGGAGGGGGCTTGGCGCTACGCTTGCAGAGACTGAGCAGTATGCTGTTTTTTGATTAACCAAAAACCTCTGAAACTGCCTCAAACGCAGCTCACGATTCTCAAATTATATTTATTTCAGCAATGTCATCATGAGTTAGAAATCCCTGACTCAAGAGAAATGCTGCAAAAAATACTGAAGCAAAAGGATGCCTATCCCCACCAGCGTTCTTATCAGTTAAAATTTAATGTAGCAAGTAGGAAACAAAGGTGCAGTGCGTTCCCTCTTTGCCAGCCTCATAGTACACGTCAGTGTATATATTACAGTATAAGAGGGAATATTCCTTTTAAGGAATGACTTCCTTCGTAGATTATATATGCTTCAGTAAAGTACATAATTTGTGATGATAAAAGCTTTTAGACATTGTTCTCATAGCTGTTCCATATGGAAAACAGATGGGCATGGCACAATACACCAATTCACTCAGACTAACTGAATAACATGCTGCAACCAAATTATATGCTACTGGCAGCGCAGAAATTGGTCTTCAGAGATGTATGAATGCATGTAAAAGGCTGTGTACTGTACAACTGCCACTCCCACTTTTAATCCAAGTCACCCCATTCTGGGTTTTCTTACACTCTGATGAATGGACATGCACTAATGGTCCTCTTATGCAAGAAAAAGAAGGAGGAGGAGGAGGGCGAAGGAGGCCAAAAAAAAAAAAAAAAAAAAGAAAAAAGTAAAGAAAAGAAAACTAATTTAAGATGCCAAAGAGGCCCAGGCGAGTCTTGAAAAGCAGATCTGCTTTTACCGAGCAACACTTGTCAATTACTTCAGAGCAAACTCCTGGCTTTGAAAAGGTCGCTGTTGTGAGCGACTGCTTTCTATAGTGCAACCGTTGCAGCTGCCTGAGCTGATGCAGCCCCTCACGCTGGCTCCTGGCCAGCAGGTTGAGGTACGAAGAGAGGGGAATGAGGAGTTTGCCTTGGCTCTGTGCCAGAGATATGCCTCTGTGGTTCTGAATAGATTGCCTCTGTGTTCAGAAACATATGGACTTAATGAAATTAATAAATAGATTGTGATATTAGGAGGGTGCCCTTCAGCAGCCGAGTAAGAACGACAGTGGGCAGAAAAATGGCCCCCAAGCATTAACACTGCATTATGATGAGAAATATGATGTGCGGTGTCTTGGGAACTCTCGAGCAAAGAGAGACTGTGCCGCACCGTGGCCCCTGGACTTGAGAAGGGCTGATTGCTTTGATCAGTAGCTGCAGATAGAGAGTGACGTAGCTCATCCACACTGTGGTCAAGTGTCTTTATGCTTCAGAGGCGCTCGCATTTACTGCTGTTGTGCTCGTAAACACCTGGAAGTTTTATGCGCGTGTCCCTCCTGGAGGAGAACAGGTGGTTTGAAAAGCTGGCGGTGTTTAACTGTGGATTCATTGGGAAGCTAGATAATTAAATAAAGATAAAAGTGAAAAAGCATTGTGAGCTGTGTTCTGCTAGGGAAGACGGTGAAAGTCAAGAAAGTCTGAGTGGCTCTGTGATTGACAGCTGACTTGTGGGGGAGTGCAGTGTATAAACACCACTCAGCAAAAAAGCAAAACATTAATCATCAGCTTCTTGTTACTCTTCCAAAAGAGTGAGATTGGGCTTGAAAAATGTAAATCAACATGATTGGAGGGGTCAGAACAGCTTCATAACAAATATAGCTGTACCCACATGTATGAGTAGAAGAAACTATGCACTTTGTGACAATCAATAACGAAATTCTAAAACCAGTTCTAATTAAATTCACAAAAAACATGTTTTTGCACAATAATATCTTTTTTTAAATTACTACTGTAGTTTTTTTTTTTTTTTTAATTCTCATTTGTATTCTTTTGCTACTCTTTTATTATTGACCACTTGCTGCTGCAACAGTGCAAACTTACCTGTTATGGGAGAAATAAAGGACCATCGTGTCTCATCTTATATCATCAAGCTTGTGTCTCTTTCTCTCCTTTAAAATAATTTGGTCCATTTTTCTGCCTATGCATCAGTTGAAGCATGTCAGAGGGATCCCAGTGAAATGCATACCTAACATACAAACATACTTTTTTTTATATTTTTAAAAATATTGATGAAATAAAAGTATAATCACACTTTATTCTGTGCACTAGCAGAAGTGTATCTACAAATCTCCCATTTGCACTTAAGTTTCCCCTGAGAAAGTAGAAAGTAGTGAGCTCTCCTCACAATGCCTCTGAGGAATTTATTGAGTAAACATTTTATTTTTTAGACTTTGCAGCTTGACCCTGACCACACAATTTCGATTGAAAATATTTTTATTCTGTTCTCACCCCCTCAACAATGAAACTCAATTCCCACTCTTGTAACAAATGTGTGTTTTTTTTTTTGTTTGTTTTTTGTTTGTTTTTTTAAATTCTCTGTGCAGGAGAAGAGGCCTTAACAATATTTGTGGACAAGAGGAAACTGAGTAAGAAAACAGAGGTGAGCGACTACTCGGGTAACTCCTCCACTGTGACTCTGGAAGCTCTGCACCAGCTGGCTGCCTCCTACTTCATCGACAGGGAGAGCACTCTGCGGAAGCTACACCACATCCAGATTGCCTCCACTGCCATCAAGGTAATAACACATTTGCATTTTTCTTTTTCTTTTTTTTTTTCTTTTTTTTTTTTTTTGCTGAGATCTTACAGCACTTTCAAATGTAGTGATATTAGAGATTCAATCTACTTTGATCTTTGGGTCTATCATCAATCACATCAAGCTCATTACACTCAACAATAAACTGAATTTCTCAGATGGCTTGAAACTGAAACGGGAGTCATCTCTTTCTGTCTTCCCTCAGTCGTCAACTTTCACACTCCACTGGCAGCCTAGTATTCTTTCTGTACACCATACAAATACCAAATGTGCTTCTACGAGATTTTGCTGATTATTACAGAAGGTGCAGGAAAATGTACCACTGGAGACAGCTGACTCGCAGCTTACAAGGGAAATTAGGCTCTTTTTACCTGACATTTCAAGTGAAAATGCATCGTTTTTACAATTCTTTCTGGAAGTTTTGCATTTCCACAACATTTTGAATATGATGTAGTTAGCATGTCAGGCTAGAAATTAGAGTTTTTGAAATTAAACCACACACACTATATAGTATAAACATTAACAATGAGAGAAACAGACATTTGCATAGACATCTGATAGAGTTGGATTGCTATTATGAGTGACTGTCAACTCTAAAACTACCAAGTCTCAGGAGAATCTGGACCAGGAGTGGAGGAAAACATTGTTCTTAATGTTCTTCTACTGAGCATGTGCAAAAGAAATACAGTATTCACTATGGCCATGGTGTGCAGGTGCATTAGCAGCTATGTGAAAGACTTGAATTTTCTTCAGTTTCCACAGAGACAGAGTTGAAGCGTTTCCAAAAACGTTCACTTTGGGTACCGTTTCCAAAAAGCTATGTTTTCCGTGGCTCTGAGCACCATTGTCTTGTAATTGGACATCCAAAAAAAAAAGTCTCAGTTTTCTATTCATACGTGAAAACATTTTTGCTCACATAAAAGCAATTGAACTTGTTATATAGCCCTTGATAAATTTTGTTTGACCTCTGTCCAGTCACCTATCTCATTGGCACTGGTATCTAATTATCAAGAGCGACCTATGAGCGGCATTTCAAAGACACCATTTGCCATCAGACCCTTCATGATAACGGCATACACTGCTTCAAGCAGCCTGGATTCACAGATGCATGACCCTGTGCTGCTTATGTGTTGTCCTCTCTTTTTGTTGTAAATCATTTAACTTGTTTAAATGGAATATTCCAGCATAAGCTTTGAGAAAATAGAGCCAAGGTGTCTCACTTGTTTCATTTGAGGTACCAAATGCAGTGAGATTGATAAGAGTATATTATCACATATATATATATGACACCAGGCTAATCTGTATTGTTCGTTTTATTGGACCCTCACATTGGACTGATTCAGTCCACAGAGGAGACCAATAGAAAATCAAAATAAAACAACAGTACCCATGAAAGTCAAGCATATATAGAATACATTTCAAAGTTCTTTTAGTCCTTGACATTTATATCATAGGAAACTGAGAAAAAAGTACAGTGTAATCGATGAAGAAAAATATCATGCAAAATCTAGAAACCACCAAAGTGTAAGTAATGTACCTTTAGAAAATCACATACCTTGAACCTTGAATACTTCTGCATTGAAGCAATCTTAGAATCAAATCTCTTTATGAAAAGCTAAGTAGTGCTGAATTCTTATCCCACCATTCCAGATTTCAGCATGGCGCATGTGATTGTGGTTGTAGGTGCAATTTTTATTGTGACCAATTTCCTTGTTAAATTACCACCGATGGAAATAAGGTAGAATATTACCCTTTTTATCTGCCTTCCTGGGATGAGATATGATCTGCAGCTGCCGTAAGCAGACCCAGTCTGGAGGAAGCTCCGTGATGAGCACATATGGTGAGGGGAAGATAAATGAGTCTTGTGAAACATGGCTGGTGACAGGCTTCTGCCTCCGGTTGTCACCTTCAGGTAGCATGGGGTTAATAGGGTGACGGAGGGGAGGATGACCCTCCTTTTCTGTCTTTTTCATTTCTGGTAGACGGCTTGTGAAGTGCGGCTTTCTGTGCTGTAGTATAGCATGAATCAGACTCGCTGTACTTATTTCAAAGCGCTGTCCTCACATTACATTGTGTTCAGAGTGGATTGAGCATTTTTTTCTTTTCTTTTTTTTATACAGCTAAAGGTGGACACATCTGAGCCGTGGAGGCAGCTGCTTTTGTCTGGTTCATTTCTTGGGAATTAGTTTTTTTTTTCTTTTTATTATTATTATTTTTTCCTCCTAGAGAGAGGAAGAGAAGACAAGTGAGTGTGCTTTCATGGTCCAAAGGTAGTCATCAGGCGTAACTGACAGGTGGGAAGTGGGAAGAGAGGAGACACTCTCTCCCATCAGGGGTGGAAAGAGAGTCAAAGGCGCAACAGATTCCCCCACACATGTGCTTCATTTCTGCAGGGCGTTGACCCAAACCGCAGCAGAAGGGATACAACTAAGCACTTCTTTGCATGAATTCGAAATTGAAAAGTTTAAAAAAAACGAATGAAATGTGGGCTGGTGAGTCAATGTCCATCCTCCCCCACTGTCTCCATGCAAAGAGGAAATTGAAGCTCATTTTGGAAGGAAAGCGTGTTACTCATACTTTCTGGAATAAGTCATGGCACTGAGTGCAGTCTGTGATTGGACCAGATTGTTTGAACAATGAGTAATGACTCCAGTTGTTGGGGAGTGAACAGGAGCATTTTCTGTTACAATTTTAGAATTTCCTAGACTGAATCGATGGCGATATCCCCACCTGACACAGCCCACATTTGCCAGTGTGTCTACACACAGTGAAGAACAAGACGACAGGCTTGAACGAGGAAACAGCAGGATCTTCTGGTTTCATTTTTTTTTCTTCTCCCATGGGCAGTTTCTTGATTTATTTTCAATCTCATTACAACAGAAACAGACTTTTTTTTAACCATACATAATCATAAAGCTGAATCAATTATTGTCTAGTAATCTTTATTTGTGCTGTG